>NC_057813.1:760408948-760497023 GCF_018294505.1 Triticum aestivum | reverse complement strand
GCCACGTGGAGCCCCTTCTGTCCCGGTTCATAAGCGAACCGGGACTTTAGTCCCGATCCTTTAGTCTCGGTTCCAGAACCGGGGCTAAAGGGCCTCTGAAACCAGGGCTAATGGGCCATTTTCTAATAGTGACTGCATGAAACCAAATTAATCCGATCTAGACAACAAAGCCCTAGGTGAAATGGGGAGGAAATTGATGACATCCAGGGAGTGGCGGCTCATCTAAAAACCGTGAACAAATCTGGACACCTTTGATCTACTCATCCAACACTGGATCTACTCAACTAACGCTGGGAACTACTAGGAATAACCACAAAATGGAGCATTAAAAATGGAGGGGGACATACTCAACTAACGTTAGGGGGTTTTGGCAACACTCACGGTTAATACAATTCTACCATGAATCATAAACATTTATCATGAAATACGGGAATAAATAGTAACTTTATTATTGCCTCTAGGGCATATTTCCTTCAGAAACCCCTAAATTAACCCTCCAAAACCCCCTAACCCCCCTTCCCTTCGAAAACAAAAAAACAAAAACCTCGGCTCCTGCTAGATGCTGACGCGCGGATGCCTTTTGGTCCCGGTTGATGTTACCAACCTAGACTAAAGGTCCTCCTGCCTGGACGCGTCGCAGCGGCCACGTGGAGCCCCTTCTATCCCGGTTCATAAGCGAACCGGGACTTTAGTCCCGATCCTTTAGTCTCCGTTCCAGAACCGGGGCTAAAGGGCCTCTGAAACCAGGGCTAATGGGCCATTTTCTAATAGTGACTGCATGAAACCAAATTAATCCGATCTAGACAACAAACCCCTAGGTGAAATGGGGAGGAAATTGATGACATCCAGGGAGTGGCGGCTCATCTAAAAACGGTGATCAAATCTGGACACCTTTGATCTACTCATCCAACACTGGATCTACTCAACTAACGCTGGGAACTACTAGGAATAACCACAAAATGGAGCATTAAAAATGGAGGGGGACATACTCAACTAACGTTAGGGGGTTTTGGCAACACTCACGGTTAATACAATTCTACCATGAATCATAAACATATATCATGAAATACGGGAATAAATAGTAACTTTATTATTGCCTCTAGGGCATATTTCCTTCAGAATTCGAAAACAAAAAAACAAAAACCTCGGCTCCTGCTAGATGCTGACGCGAGGATGCCTTTTGGTCCCGGTTGATGTTACCAACCTAGACTAAAGGTCCTCCTGCCTGGACGCCTCGCAGCAGCCACGTGGAGCCCCTTCTATCCCGGTTCATAAGCGAACCGGGACTTTAGTCTCGATCCTTTAGTCTCGGTTCCAGAACCGGGGCTAAAGGGCCTCTGAAACCAGGGCTAATGGGCCATTTTCTAATAGTGACTGCATGAAACCAAATTAATCCGATCTAGACAACAAAGCTCTAGGTGAAATGGGGAGGAAATTGATGACATCCAGGGAGTGGCGGCTCATCTAAAAACCATGAACAAATCTGGACACCTTTGATCTACTCATCCAACACTGGATCTACTCAACTAACGCTGGGAACTACTAGGAATAACCACAAAATGGAGCATTAAAAATGGAGGGGGACATACTCAACTAACGTTAGGGGGTTTTGGCAACACTCACGGTTAATACAATTCTACCATGAATCATAAACATTTATCATGAAATACGGGAATAAATAGTAACTTTATTATTGCCTCTAGGGCATATTTCCTTCAGAAACCCCTAAATTAACCCTCCAAAACCCCCTAACCCCCCTCCCCTTCGAAAACAAAAAAACAAAAACCTCGGCTCCTGCTAGATGCTGACGCGCGGATGCCTTTTGGTCCCGGTTGATGTTACCAACCTAGACTAAAGGTCCTCCTGCCTGGACGCGTCGCAGCGGCCACGTGGAGCCCCTTCTATCCCGGTTCATAAGCGAACCGGGACTTTAGTCCCGATCCTTTAGTCTCCGTTCCAGAACCGGGGCTAAAGGGCCTCTGAAACCAGGGCTAATGGGCCATTTTCTAATAGTGACTGCATGAAACCAAATTAATCCGATCTAGACAACAAACCCCTAGGTGAAATGGGGAGGAAATTGATGACATCCAGGGAGTGGCGGCTCATCTAAAAACGGTGATCAAATCTGGACACCTTTGATCTACTCATCCAACACTGGATCTACTCAACTAACGCTGGGAACTACTAGGAATAACCACAAAATGGAGCGTTAAAAATGGAGGGGGACATACTCAACTAACGTTAGGGGGTTTTGGCAACACTCACGGTTAATACAATTCTACCATGAATCATAAACATATATCATGAAATACGGGAATAAATAGTAACTTTATTATTGCCTCTAGGGCATATTTCCTTCAGAATTCGAAAACAAAAAAACAAAAACCTCGGCTCCTGCTAGATGCTGACGCGAGGATGCCTTTTGGTCCCGGTTGATGTTACCAACCTAGACTAAAGGTCCTCCTGCCTGGACGACTCGCAGCAGCCACGTGGAGCCCCTTCTGTCCCGGTTCATAAGCGAACCGGGACTTTAGTCCCGATCCTTTAGTCTCGGTTCCAGAACCGGGGCTAAAGGGCCTCTGAAACCAGGGCTAATGGGCCATTTTCTAATAGTGACTGCATGAAACCAAATTAATCCGATCTAGACAACAAAGCCCTAGGTGAAATGGGGAGGAAATTGATGACATCCAGGGAGTGGCGGCTCATCTAAAAACCGTGAACAAATCTGGACACCTTTGATCTACTCATCCAACACTGGATCTACTCAACTAACGCTGGGAACTACTAGGAATAACCACAAAATGGAGAATTAAAAATGGAGGGGGACATACTCAACTAACGTTAGGGGGTTTTGGCAACACTCACGGTTAATACAATTCTACCATGAATCATAAACATTTATCATGAAATACGGGAATAAATAGTAACTTTATTATTGCCTCTAGGGCATATTTCCTTCAGAAACCCCTAAATTAACCCTCCAAAACCCCCTAACCCCCCTCCCCTTCGAAAACAAAAAAAACAAAAACCTCGGCTCCTGCTAGATGCTGTCGCGCGGATGCCTTTTGGTCCCGGTTGATGTTACCAACCTAGACTAAAGGTCCTCCTGCCTGGACGCGTCGCAGCGGCCACGTGGAGCCCCTTCTATCCCGGTTCATAAGCGAACCGGGACTTTAGTCCCGATCCTTTAGTCTCCGTTCCAGAACCGGGGCTAAAGGGCCTCTGAAACCAGGGCTAATGGGCCATTTTCTAATAGTGACTGCATGAAACCAAATTAATCCGATCTAGACAACAAACCCCTAGGTGAAATGGGGAGGAAATTGATGACATCCAGGGAGTGGCGGCTCATCTAAAAACGGTGATCAAATCTGGACACCTTTGATCTACTCATCCAACACTGGATCTACTCAACTAACGTTGGGAACTACTAGGAATAACCACAAAATGGAGCATTAAAAATGGAGGGGGACATACTCAACTAACGTTAGGGGGTTTTGGCAACACTCACGGTTAATACAATTCTACCATGAATCATAAACATATATCATGAAATACGGGAATAAATAGTAACTTTATTATTGCCTCTAGGGCATATTTCCTTCAGAATTCGAAAACAAAAAAACAAAAACCTCGGCTCCTGCTAGATGCTGACGCGAGGATGCCTTTTGGTCCCGGTTGATGTTACCAACCTAGACTAAAGGTCCTCCTGCCTGGACGCCTCGCAGCAGCCACGTGGAGCCCCTTCTGTCCCGGTTCATAAGCGAACCGGGACTTTAGTCCCGATCCTTTAGTCTCGGTTCCAGAACCGGGGCTAAAGGGCCTCTGAAACCAGGGCTAATGGGCCATTTTCTAATAGTGACTGCATGAAACCAAATTAATCCGATCTGGACAACAAAGCCCTAGGTGAAATGGGGAGGAAATTGATGACATCCAGGGAGTGGCGGCTCATCTAAAAACCGTGAACAAATCTGTACACCTTTGATCTACTCATCCAACACTGGATCTACTCAACTAACGCTGGGAACTACTAGGAATAACCACAAAATGGAGCATTAAAAATGGAGGAGGACATACTCAACTAACGTTAGGGGGTTTTGGCAACACTCACGGTTAATACAATTCTACCATGAATCATAAACATTTATCATGAAATACGGGAATAAATAGTAAGTTTATTATTGCCTCTAGGGCATATTTCCTTCAGAAACACCTAAATTAACCCTCCAAAACCCCCTAACCCCCCCCCCTTCGAAAACAAAAAAACAAAAACCTCGGCTCCTGCTAGATGCTGACGCGAGGATGCCTTTTGGTCCCGGTTGATGTTACCAACCTAGACTAAAGGTCCTCCTGCCTGGACGCCTCGCAGCAGCCACGTGAAGCCCCTTCTGTCCCGGTTCATAAGCGAACCGGGACTTTAGTCCCGATCCTTTAGTCTCCGTTCCAGAACCGGGGCTAAAGGGCCTCTGAAACCAGGGCTAATGGGCCATTTTCTAATAGTGACTGCATGAAACCAAATTAATCCGATCTAGACAACAAACCCCTAGGTGAAATGGGGAGGAAATTGATGACATCCAGGGAGTGGCGGCTCATCTAAAAACGGTGATCAAATCTGGACACCTTTGATCTACTCATCCAACACTGGATCTACTCAACTAACGCTGGGAACTACTAGGAATAACCACAAAATGGAGCATTAAAAATGGAGGGGGACATACTCAACTAACGTTAGGGGGTTTTGGAAACACTCACGGTTAATACAATTCTACCATGAATCATAAACATATATCATGAAATACGGGAATAAATAGTAACTTTATTATTGCCTCTAGGGCATATTTCCTTCAGAATTCGAAAACAAAAAAACAAAAACCTCGGCTCCTGCTAGATGCTGACGCGAGGATGCCTTTTGGTCCCGGTTGATGTTACCAACCTAGACTAAAGGTCCTCCTGCCTGGACGCCTCGCAGCAGCCACGTGGAGCCCCTTCTGTCCCGGTTCATAAGCGAACCGGGACTTTAGTCCCGATCCTTTAGTCTCGGTTCCAGAACCGGGGCCAAAGGGCCTCTGAAACCAGGGCTAATGGGCCATTTTCTAATAGTGACTGCATGAAACCAAATTAATCCGATCTGGACAACAAAGCCCTAGGTGAAATGGGGAGGAGATTGATGACATCCAGGGAGTGGCGGCTCATCTAAAAACCGTGAACAAATCTGTACACCTTTGATCTACTCATCCAACACTGGATCTACTCAACTAACGCTGGGAACTACTAGGAATAACCACAAAATGGAGCATTAAAAATGGAGGAGGACATACTCAACTAACGTTAGGGGGTTTTGGCAACACTCACGGTTAATACAATTCTACCATGAATCATAAACATTTATCATGAAATACGGGAATAAATAGTAAATTTATTATTGCCTCTAGGGCATATTTCCTTCAGAAACCCCTAAATTAACCCTCCAAAACCCCCTAACCCCCCCCTTCGAAAACAAAAAAACAAAAACCTCGGCTCCTGCTAGATGCTGACGCGAGGATGCCTTTTGGTCCCAGTTGATGTTACCAACCTAGACTAAAGGTCCTCCTGCCTGGACGCCTCGCAGCAGCCACGTGGAGCCCCTTCTGTCCCGGTTCATAAGCGAACCGGGACTTTAGTCCCGATCCTTTAGTCACGGTTCCAGAACCGGGGCTAAAGGGCCTCTGAAACCAGGGCTAATGGGCCATTTTCTAATAGTGACTGCATGAAACCAAATTAATCCGATCTAGACAACAAAGCCCTAGGTGAAATGGGGAGGAAATTGATGACATCCATGGAGTGGCGGCTCATCTAAAAACCGTGAACAAATCTGGACACCTTTGATCTACTCATCCAACACTGGATCTACTCAACTAACGCTGGGAACTACTAGGAATAACCACAAAATGGAGCATTAAAAATGGAGGGGGACATACTCAACTAACGTTAGGGGGTTTTGGCAACACTCACGGTTAATACAATTCTACCATGAATCATAAACATTTATCATGAAATACGGGAATAAATAGTAACTTTATTATTGCCTCTAGGGCATATTTCCTTCAGAAACCCCTAAATTAACCCTCCAAAACCCCCTAACCCCCTCCCCTTCGAAAACAAAAAAACAAAAACCTCGGCTCCTGCTAGATGCTGTCGCGCGGATGCCTTTTGGTCCCGGTTGATGTTACCAACCTAGACTAAAGGTCCTCCTGCCTGGACGCGTCGCAGCGGCCACGTGGAGCCCCATCTATCCCGGTTCATAAGCGAACCGGGACTTTAGTCCCGATCCTTTAGTCTCCGTTCCAGAACCAGGGCTAAAGGGCCTCTGAAACCAGGGCTAATGGGCCATTTTCTAATAGTGACTGCATGAAACCAAATTAATCCGATCTAGACAACAAACCCCTAGGTGAAATGGGGAGGAAATTGATGACATCCAGGGAGTGGCGGCTCATCTAAAAACGGTGATCAAATCTGGACACCTTTGATCTACTCATCCAACACTGGATCTACTCAACTAACGCTGGGAACTACTAGGAATAACCACAAAATGGAGCATTAAAAATGGAGGGGGACATACTCAACTAACGTTAGGGGGTTTTGGCAACACTCACGGTTAATACAATTCTACCATGAATCATAAACATATATCATGAAATACGGGAATAAATAGTAACTTTATTATTGCCTCTAGGGCATATTTCCTTCAGAATTCGAAAACAAAAAAACAAAAACCTCGGCTCCTGCTAGATGCTGACGCGAGGATGCCTTTTGGTCCCGGTTGATGTTACCAACCTAGACTAAAGGTCCTCCTGCCTGGACGCCTCGCAGCAGCCACGTGGAGCCCCTTCTGTCCCGGTTCATAAGCGAACCGGGACTTTAGTCCCGATCCTTTAGTCTCGGTTCCAGAACCGGGGCTAAAGGGCCTCTGAAACCAGGGCTAATGGGCCATTTTCTAATAGTGACTGCATGAAACCAAATTAATCCGATCTGGACAACAAAGCCCTAGGTGAAATGGGGAGGAAATTGATGACATCCAGGGAGTGGCGGCTCATCTAAAAACCGTGAACAAATCTGTACACCTTTGATCTACTCATCCAACACTGGATCTACTCAACTAACGCTGGGAACTACTAGGAATAACCACAAAATGGAGCATTAAAAATGGAGGAGGACATACTCAACTAACGTTAGGGGGTTTTGGCAACACTCACGGTTAATACAATTCTACCATGAATCATAAACATTTATCATGAAATACGGGAATAAATAGTAACTTTATTATTGCCTCTAGGGCATATTTCCTTCAGAAACCCCTAAATTAACCCTCCAAAACCCCCTAACCCCCCCCCCTTCGAAAACAAAAAAACAAAAACCTCGGCTCCTGCTAGATGCTGACGCGAGGATGCCTTTTGGTCCCGGTTGATGTTACCAACCTAGACTAAAGGTCCTCCTGCCTGGACGCCTCGCAGCAGCCACGTGGAGCCCCTTCTGTCCCGGTTCATAAGCGAACCGGGACTTTAGTCCCGATCCTTTACTCGGTTCCAGAACCGGGGCTAAAGGGCCTCTGAAACCAGGGCTAATGGGCCATTTTCTAATAGTGACTGCATGAAACCAAATTAATCCGATCTAGACAACAAAGCCCTAGGTGAAATGGGGAGGAAATTAATGACATCCAGGGAGTGGCGGCTCATCTAAAAACCGTGAACAAATCTGGACACCTTTGATCTACTCATCCAACACTGGATCTACTCAACTAACGCTGGGAACTACTAGGAATAACCACAAAATGGAGCATTAAAAATGGAGGGGGTCATGCAGGCGCGGGAGAAAAATTCTTTCGAGAAGAGCACGGTACCTCGCGTCCGCCGCCGCAACTACAGGGGGGTGGTGTCGGTCCGCGCCGTGGCCGACAACGCTCGCCGTCGCCCGAACGTCCGGTTCCGTTGTCGTCCCCGCAGCATCCGGCTTCCACGCCTCCGCCACGATTCTGGATCTCAGAGTCGCCTCCGCCGTCGTCGCTCGAGAGGGAGAGGAAACAGGGGTGGAAGCACACTCGCTCGAGCTGAGGGGCTCGCAGCAAAAAAAGAAAAGAAAAAAAGACCATCTGAGCGACGCGAGTCCAGACCCCTGGTCGTAACACATATCTGCCGTAGGATAGAATTTGATCCGACGGCGCGCGAGACGGTCGCTCAGCCGGCTGCTGGCATCCCGATGGAACAGAGCGTTTTCCCATTTGATTTCGTCCCGGCCGCCGTGTCCTGTCTCCCTTTTCATTAAACAAATGGGCCCGTGGTGGACTGTGGAGGAGTTAACCCGCTTCTCTGTCCCTCCTCCGCTTTCCTTCCACACAACACGCCCTTTGTCTCTCCCCGCAGCAGCAGAGCACAGGATCCGGTGGGGACGCGACGGCGTGCTAGGAGGAGGCGACTTGGCGGCGTGCTCGCCAGAGCGCAGGGAGGACGCGACGCCGCGGGCCACTCGAGGTCGGCAACTGGGTATTAATCCTTCATATTTTGATGCAGATCCAGATCTCGCATAATCTCCTCCCTTCTCATCCCCTCCCTTGTATAGGTTGAGAAGACATCTGAAATACGTCAATTCACGGCAGCAGGGATTCCATATCCAGCCAGGTAATTGCAACCTCTATGCTTAACCGTGTTTCATTGTGAAAGATATTGCTTCTCAGTTTTGTCTATTTTCACAATACAAGGTCCATACATCTTCTCTAGTATGTATTTCACGATTTGTACTTAATTACTTGGGAAATTGGAATATTCATTAGTTAGTGGCCTCACAAAGCAAGTTCTCTCTTGTTAGCTGAGTCAGCATACAACTGGCCCGGGTGCCCAAATAATGGGTCGCCGAGGTAGTACAACAGAAATTGAGCTAGAACGCATGCTACTTGATGAAGATGCAGAGCCCAGGGCCCTGCCACTCCCACTTTTGGAGAAATTAACGGATGGTTTCTCTGACAACCTGGAAATTGGAAGAGGTACCGTAACTCTCTATGTTCTTCTTGTTTCCGCTCTTACTTGGTCTGATCTAATTGTAACATCAACAACAACTCAAGTTTACCCATGCATTCTGTGGCTTTAGGCAGAGCTTGAGAATGGGACCATCGCTGTAAAGAGGATGTTCAACACACATATGCATGAGAGGGAATTCAACCGAGAGATTGAATGTCCAATGCAAGTGAAGCACAAAAATATAGCACGTTTTTTGGGATACTGTGCAGACACCCAAGGAAGGATGGAGATCTACAATGGTCAATTCGTCATGGCAGATGTACAACAAAGATTGACCTGCTTTGAATATATACCTAATGGGAGTCTTGATGAATATATCAAAGGTAGGATCATGTTTCCATCATATTTTCCTCACTGGTTGCTATTTTGGTTTGTTCAAACAACTGAAATATATAAATAAAATACTTTAGCAGCTGATGTTAAAATATTAAGGTAGACAAGTATCTTGGATATTAACTAATTGAAATCCCATTTTTCATCTCCCTTTTTTAGATCCGTCCAGTGGACTGGAATGGAGAAAGCGGTATAAGATAATCAAAGGGATCTGTGAGGGGTTAAATTATCTTCACCAAAAAAAAATATTGCACTTAGATTTAAAACCAACAAACATATTGCTGGATGAAGATATGACGCCAAAATTTATCGATTTTGGTTTATCAAGGTGTTTGAAGGAAGGGGAAACGCGGGTCTTTACTTCAAACATAGCTGGAACGATGTAAGCCTAACTATGGCCTGATGGAAACAATATCTTTCAGTTTTGTCATCTATAATTATATAATGCACTCTCTCTGTTTATTACTAATTAGTCGTACCACGTGTAATTTTTTTCATGCAGCGGATATTTGGCACCGGAATTCACTAGGGGTGTAATCACATACAAGTTTGACTTGTATAGTCTTGGTGTTATAATTGGGGAGATATTGACCGGGCGGAAGGGGTACCAGACTGTTGAGGAAGTAAGGACAATTTACATATGTCACTCTTCCAATACAAGGGTTCAATTTTAAATTAAAGATCATATGCATTAACATTAACATGTACTCATGATTGCAATGCCCTAGGTACTTGAAAGTTGGTGTAACTGGTCAGATGAATCACAGTTGGAACAAATACGAGTATGCGTTGGGATTGGGATGGAGTGCATTGAATACAACCCAGGGAAGAGACCAGAAAGTATAAACCATATAATTGATAGGCTTTTAGTAACTGAAAGTACAATGATAATTCCAGCAGGTGGACCAAGCGAGCTTCTTGTCCTTGATAAGTTGGCACTCTCCTTCCCATTCGAGCCAAACATGGTTATCACGTGCCCGCTGCAGCTAACAAACAACACTGATAAACACGTGGCATTTAGACTTAAGGAAAATACTGGGAAGTCGTTCCTAAGGCTGCCATTGTATGGGATTGTGACTCCAAGGTCCCTTTACACACTTGATGTGACAATGGAAGAGCATAGAGAGCTGCCACAAAAGAGAAACATGTATATGATCCTCGATAGTGCCACAATATTGGGGGATGATGTTGCCCACATATTTGAAAGCCAGCCAGACGATTTTTTCAAGACAGAAAGAAAGACAGGGAATGTTGTGCAGATCATACTGAAAGCATTTTATACTCTGCACCATGATACGAAAGATCCATCTAAGGTACATCATATTACTACTTCAATACGCTGGATGATCATAGGATTTGCACATCTATTTTTGTTAGTTTTTGTGTAATTTTATATTAACTGAGATATTACTAGGCCTTCAGTGGAGATTCAAAATATAGAAAAATTACTAGTAATCAAAATAGGCCGTCCAAAAAATATTAAGTGATGTTTCTCAGCTACTTATTTACCACATGTTAACTGTTATTCAATTCTTCACCATATTAGCAATGATATATCTTTCAAAATATAGCCAATTGCATCTTCACACAAAATTATTGGGCGTTAATGTTTTCATGAAGTGTCAGAGTTTAGGATGACATAACCATGGGTATTTTTTGGAAAATCTTATATTGTACTCCCTCTTTTCATTATTATAAGATATTCTAATTTTGTCTAAATCAGATGTATGTAGACACGTTTTAGTGTGTATGTTGACCCATTTCAGTCTGTATTAGTCCATATTAAAATATCCAAAACATCTTATAAATGTGAACCGAGGCAGTAAAAAGAAAACACTAGTAAAAATTGTGTCAAACTTGTGGCTAAACCTGGGTTGCACTCATGATGAACAGTAGAATAAAAACAATATCAAGCAAAATAGAAAATTTCTGAAAATTTGTGGCATCATACTTGACAAAATGCTTGACATGCTTGCCAAATTTCATGGTGAAATGAAATTTGGTGAGCTTCATACAAAAAATACAAAATTGCTGCTCAAACAGTGATATGAAGTTTGAGCACTAATTTGGGTTTTTCGTTTTGAGCTCCTCGGATGTCATTTTGCCACCAAATTCTTGCAAGCACCAACAGCATTGTGTCAGGTTTTATGCCACAGAGTTTTAGCTTTTTTTGAATTTTTTCCCTATTTGTTTTGATTTTACTATTCATCATGGGTGCAATGCACCTAGGTTTATGAAAACCTGTCTGACCTTGCTTATATGCTACATGGGTCATATCTAGTTACATCTTACATGTGAAAATCTGACAGCCAAATAAGCAAAATTTTCTTCTTTTTTTGAACCGTAGATCAGAAGAGGAAGACCCAACAGTAGTAAGCAATTTTCTCAAATACTACTAATTATAGTACATGTGACCCAACAGTAGGAAGATGGTTCAACAACGTTGGCGGGACCGGATCCTAGCCGCACCACATTTCTAGCTTCTAGACGCTCAAAATTAGCTATAGTGTGACAGACTAAGCTCTAACCACGCTTAATATGTTCCCTTACTATATGTTCTTTATTTGACCAAATAAACCAGATCCAGTGGGCATTAGCTTAGAGCAAAACCGGACTGGATTAGCCTAATGGGCTTATTGCCCTGGAGGTAGCCACGTGGGTGATTTGTAAGAAGTTTTGTAATGGAGGATTTTTGGCGCTAGTAATAGTACCAAATTTGAAATTATATTATTATATACTAGCAAAAGGGCCCGTGTGTTGCAACGGGAGAAAAAAATATCATAATCTCCAATGTAATTATGTAACACTTTTTTAATTCAATTTTTGTGAATGTCAGAAATAAAGTTACATTGATTATTTCTTTTTGGAGTATAGAATTTGGACGTATCATACCAATGTTTGTCATGACCCATTTCCGATCTCCGATGAAAGAGTCTTTCAATCAATTTTGTTTTTGTTGTTCAGGAAAGCATGAATATATATTTAATTTGAGAAGGTGTTTTTTCTAATTTTCGAGAATATTTTTTAAAAATGGAATCATTTTTATGGTGACTAACATTTTTTCGAATATTATATTTCATTTGTAATAGCTTTTGTGAGAGCATCAAACTATGATGCATCCCAAACTTAATTTTAAAAATGATTAACATGCAATATAATAGCATATTTAAAATCTACACATTTTTCTAAGAAATTTTCATATAACATGTTAGATTTGAAGTTAGGATTTGACAGATATCACTATTTTTAAAATATTTGAATTTGAAAAAAGAAATTAAACAAAGAGAAAAAGCAGGTCGGGTCGAGCAACGGTTACGTGGTGCAGCCAAAAGAAAAGAAATAAAAACCAAAAGAACAGAAAGAAAAAAAGAGGCCAAAAGAAATAAAATGGGTGCAGGGATCGAACCCAGGTCTATCGGATGCAGGGCACAAGCTCCAACCTGGCGGGTATCCAAACGCAAGGCGGATGCAGCAGCAATGAAACATTTTTTTCTCATATATATATAGGGGAAGATATTTTTTATTTTTTTTTTGTTTTTTTTAGAAAAGGAGGATGACCCCCGGCCTCTGCATCTGGGAGATGCATAGGGGAAGATATATAGTTCCTGTCTAATTCCAACGCACGCTCAATTGCCACATCACACATGTTTTCCAAGTCGTCCCATATGGTCTAGAAGAGTACGGGATTGAGAAGCTGTAGTACATAATTTCAGAATACAACTGTATGGTAGGAGAAAGGTGTGATGGTTCTTGGGTGTCCCTACACCCTCTATGAACAGTAAATTCAAAGCAACAGAAAAAAAATCCAAAAAACTCTGAAACTTTGCGATATCGAATATGCTCAAGTGCTTACCAGTTTTCATAATGAAATATTATGTAGAGAAAGGCGTGCACATTAGAAAATCTTGAGCATATTCTCTACATAATATTTCAGTGCACGCCTATCAGTGTTAGAAGTGCTCAAAACTTTGAGCACTGAAATCTTTTTGAGACTAAAAAATATACCGTACATAGAATCGTTGCCTCCATTGCGCCACAGTCGTCTTCATCGCTGCCACCATGCCAGAGTCATCGTTGTAATTGCTCAGTTTCATCGTCGTTGTACTGGTCAGTAGCCGTCATCCTTACAGAAGGATTGCCGTAAGAGCTGGGCCCGCCGTCATTGGAGCCTTTGTGGTTTTCATCCTCTTCCACCATGTCGTGATGGTCGTCACAGTCAAGACTTGGGTACAAGGAAATGAAACATAGCCTAATAAGGAACTCCTACATCTGTGCCAATAATTCCTAACATCATCTGCTAGTATTTTTTCCCATACTCCTCCGCTTGCTGGGAGCCCAGTTCCATTACCAAACTAATATTTGAATGAGCCTACAAACCATATCATCCTCATGTTTTGTCTAATATATGCAGATTAAATACATATAGTCTTTGTTTAGTAGAAATTTAAAGTTTGTTTTGCTAAAAAAAGAAATCCAAAGGTTACCCATAAGTGCTAATCAGTATAGAATAAATGTGTAGTCCTTCATTAATCCAATGAGTTTTAAATACGTGCAGATTGGATCCAAATCACACCATCTGTCATCCGGAGATACGGGATCCAAACCACTCGACCTGTCATTTGATCATATAGGATCCAAACCAAACCATCTGGCATTTCAACATTTGAAGGACATAACAGACAACTTCTCTGACAAGCGAATACTTGGTAAAGGTGGTTTTGGTGTCGTATATAAGGTAAGATTAAAGCATATGTTTTTATGATTTCCCAAATATGTAACCATACCTCACCCAAACCCCATACACCCCTATTACTATGACACTTCAAACAGGGAGTGCTACAAAGTGGGCAAGTGGTTGCAGTAAAGAAGCTTGTAATGGGAATGCCGACCTCAGAGAAGCAATTTGAGAATGAGGTTAATCTTCTTATGAAACTAGAGCACCCAAATATAGTGCAGCTAGTAGGCTACTGCTACGAAACAGTGCGATTGCATACGCCTCACGAAGGAGAGTTTGTTTTTGCTGAGAACACTGAAAGTTTGCTTTGTTTGGAATGCCTGCCTAATGGAAGTCTGGATAAATACATTTCAGGTACGAACTTCAAATTAGGAACAAATCCTGCTATCTACAGTTTCCATCTTTATTTGACACTGCAAATTTGTGGTCTGGTCACAGTTCATAAAAGGTGTGCTCTAATGAAATAAAAGGAGAATATATAATAGAAAATTTCGAAGTAATTCTATCCATAGAGCATAGCAATAATATATTTTAGGACAACACCTATTGAATGCTCTTATTTGTTATTACAAATACAGATGCATCTTCTGGACTTGATTGGCGCACACGGTGGAAAATAATTGAGGGGGTTTCCTTTGGTCTACAGTACCTTCATGAGCAACCTAAAGGTCCCATTGTTCATTTGGACCTAAAACCTGCGAACATACTGCTAGATAAAAATATGGTACCGAAGATTGCAGACTTTGGTCTGTCAAGATTGTTTGATGAAAAACAAAATATTTCGACTGCATTACATGGTGGGACATTGTAAGTAAACGTCTATTGATAAGTACTTGATTTTTCTGGTAATCAGGAGAATTTGTTTTGCTTACCCTTCGGTTAATAGTATACTTCATACTCGTGTATATGCAGAGGTTACATGCCGCCCGAATTTACACGTGGTAAGCTCACGCTTATGTCAGACATATTCAGTTTGGGTGTAATAATCTTGGAGGTAATAACCGGACACAAGGAATATCCATATGATATTAGAACAGAGTCCAAGGATTTCATTGAGCATGTAAGACAATATAGTTTAAACTCTAAATATCGAAGCCCCCATTCTATCGATACCACATCACAATTTACAATTGTATAGTAATAATCTAATTTTTGTTCATTTATTCACAGGAGCTTCAAAAATGGAGAAATGTGCTGCAAGAAGAACCGACATCATCGACATTGCTAGATATGGATTCCCATCAAATAGAAAGATGCATTCAGATAGGTCTAATCTGCGTCAATCTTGAACGGTCTAGGAGGCCTACAATGAAGAAAATTATCGATATGCTGCAAGGGTCAGGAAGTATAGATTGGTACATTACCAATGAGGTAATGTCATCCACAACCCATGTATAATAACTTCAGGGAATTAGATAGGATATACTTCTTAAGTGAAGGAAAATCCACTTTCGTGTCCCTAACTTTGCCCCAAGTGCACTTTGGGTCCTTTTAAACTTTGAAGCCTCGAAACCAGCCTTGGACTTTGGACATTTTTCTCTTTTGAACAGTACTTTGATGTGGTTTTTGCAATCTAATGGTGGGTTTTGCTGACATGGACTCGTACATGGTACCATAATATGTCAAGTGGCACCCTGAACAATCAAAACTCATGATAAATTTGTCTGGAAGATAATGTCATATTAGCCCTCTCCCTTCTGTTTTAAACTTGCACACCGTCATTAATTACCTCACCTCCCACAGTTGGTGAAGTTTCACACACCGTCAGCACCTCACATCCCATAGTTGGTGAACTTCCACATCATTTCCCTGTAGTAATAGCTTAAATAAAACCAGGTCCATGTCGATGCCACATAAGCGGAATACATGTCGAAGTCAAAGGAGGGTCTAAAAGTAATCTATTTTCGCTATTTGAAAGTTTTGGGTACAGAATTGGATTTGAGCAGAGTTCATGACCGAAATTAGGTTTCTCTCTTAGTTTTTTATTATAGTGCTCTGCATCAACAATTGAAGCTAACAGTTTCTTAGTACTTACACCCAAGTGGTTCTCAGTAGCTGTCATTTCAAACTATGTGCACTTATATCTTGAAAAATGTTGAGATTACATACTTTTATAGATAGTTATGTTGGATGTAAAGACCTACTTTGTCATAAATTATTGTTTAAATTCCAATTTTGGAGATCTTTCGAAAACAATAGCTCCGTTGAGAAAAAGCGGAGTATTATCAAGAAAAATATAACCAACAGTCTGATCCTTCCTGCAGCTATCATGCCATGACATCCAGGAGGAGCCATAGTTCATCAAAGGAGATTGTCACGACTTCGATCGTTCTGTCTCTTTTGAGATCAATAACGAGGGAACTCCCTGGTTCCATTACTGAGAAAGAAGCCTGATACATCAGGACTAGTACAAGGGTTCAAAAGATTAAAACAGACTCCAGGGCGTGCCAAACGCGCCAACAGTGAACAATGATCACTGCAAGAACAAATGCCACATTACACATCTAGCTGAAAAGGGACAGGCGGTAGAGTGATGAAGCCAAAGCGACCAGAAGGCGTCGAGTCTAGAGGTAGGGAGGACCGAGAGGAGCAACCTCAATGGCGTCCTTCTCGGTCCCCACTTCACCTGTGTTGGCCCTCTCGTCAGCTGTGCAGGTGTAGACCGAAGAGGTCCATCTGTTCCAGCATATGTTATTTCGAGATCAGGCGCTACTTCATGATTGTCCTTAAAACGAGACGACACCATTGAAGACTAGATTGTTTCTCTTCCACAAAGCCCTCAGAACAGCAGCAATAATTGAATTCAGTTTCTTCCCAGCTACCCAATGGGAAGTGATTGATTCATAATTCTGTATAGTGGTATGCGCCTAATTAATTTAAGTTTGCTCATGTTGTTCTGCAGGGATGTTGATCCCTTTCTGTTCTTCTTGCAAACTGTGCTTATGTGGACGACCGCCTTTGCAAGCGTTTGATTTTTTTTTTTGCCACACATTTGAAACTCTGTTAGTTCTTGGATTAATACGCAGCACAATGGACCAGGTTTCCGTAAAAAGGATAGAGTTTTCCGGAGCTTATGGCAATTCATCAGCATATGTTAACTAGAGTTGGAGCAGGAATAACCATTTAGTAGGCAAGGGCACACGATGGGAGGTGTTCTTGTTTCACTTCAATTTGTGGCATACAGAAGAGCGATTAATGAAAGAGCTGGTGTTGTACTTTTGTTTTGTTGCTAGCGAGATGGGTGAAACTGACCCTGTATGACTTTGTGGGAATCCTTTACTATATATAAGGCATGACATTTTTTTCTTTTTTTTTTGCAGGGAATAGATTAGTCATGTCGGTTGGCAAAGTTTTTACTTGCTATGTCCAAGGTTCATAACTTGATATGTTTTTTTTTGCTTGTTTATTCGAAGGGTTAAACAAACAAACGAAGAGTAAGTTGTATTTCTCTCTGTAATTCCTCTGTTTCTTCCAAAGGAGAGGAAGAAACAAAGAAAAAATTGGTTTGATCCAGCACACTCACAACTGCTCTTCCATTCAGCTTTTTCAGTAGTAGTTTGCCACCAGTGTGCAACAGAAGTACTATCTTGTTCCTAACTGTAAGACGCTTTGACAGTTGAAAGGGTTTAGGAGTCTAGCTTGCAAGCAGAGAGGGATTCATTCCTTGGTGAACAGTTAATGTTTGCTGACCTGATATTTCGCTGGAGAATACAGTCGGGCTCGTTGGGGTTACCATCGATGGGCCGGCGCCTTTTTTCTCCCATTCTATTATCATAATGGAGGAAGGCGGTTTTTGGCATCTGCGTGGCGACATTCCGTCCAACGGCTGCCATGCGCATGTGCTGAGCAGCAGTCCTCTTATTGCTACGGCTCAATCCGATGGCCCACAATCTTGCTTAATCAGTGTTCAGGTTAACTGTACCTTTTCCGCGTCTAGGCGTGTTCATCATTCCACATTATTACAGACCGTAGGAATCAAATAAATTCAGGTTCATCAGCTCACGGTTTTACAATACAATCCAGTAAATTCAGCGACTCTTCATCATCCCACGATTTTAGTAACCACGGGAAATAGCACAGATTCAGCAAAACATAGGATATGGATAAACAAAAGAGCCGGCTGCTCTGCAACCAAAGAGCAGCAAGCGTTGCCACCCCAGTCCCGGTTGCGCATACCACTTAACTACTGGACTGTAGTGGTCCCAGTCGACGTAACTAAAAAAGAGTCAACCTTATGACTGATATCTGCAGCTGCCTGCAAGTGTTCAAAAGTGCTTCTATAAACACAATCACAAATAAAACAGACTTACCTTCCGTGCTATATATTATTCATATGCTAAAATTTGTGCTTGATTATAAACAAATATGCTCCAACCTGCTAGTCGATGAACCACGAGAGATGGCCATGCTCAGTTACTCTTTTGTTTGTGCCAGTCAGCCTGAGCATCATCCGGCGTCAATCAATGAAATTAAGCACATCATCAGTGGAAATACCTGTTTAATTTCCCTAAGAAATGTGTGTTTCTCTACTTGGTTCGGATAAAACTTTCCAGTAGTATGGTGTATTCTTTTGTTAACATGCCACCAAACTTAGATAATCTTGTGTGGCATTAGCATGTGAGCAAGCCAGTGTTGTCATTCCATTTCTTGAACTATAGCAACTAGACTACTCACGTAGTGCATTTGATCCACACATGCATTTCTCAAGGTACAACGGATATTCAATGAGCTCATGCTTCTCCCTCGTCCACAGCAGCACGATTTCTCGTGTGTCCCTGTCAAAATTCTTTTTAAAAAAAATCGACGATTGTTTGGGCGGTAGGAAAAACAACGTGGCGGCAGTAAGCGTGTCAAAAGTGAAGAAATCCAAGCGGAAGAAAGGAGTAACTTAACTAGGTCTTCATTAGCACAGACTATCTGTTCCTCTTTTCGTTGAGTCATCTTTGTGCAGATTTGTTTTTGCCTCCCTGTAATATGTAAGTTGCTCCTGAATTGCTGATTACGAAATGTCCCTGCGCCATTTGTGGTGTGTTGCTACTATTACGGAGGTAAAAACAATGTATTTCATGACAGTGTGAAACTGAACAATCACTTCCCTCTATAAATTTAGACGGACACCACGTCAGTCACAAGTGTCAATTATAAACTGAATTTACTTGGTGTACCCCAGACCCGGATGATCCGCCGGCTGACGGGCAAGAACAACATCACCGGACGCCAGCCAATTGACAGCAGCACGGCGCCCCAAGCGCAAGCAGAAGCTCACAGTGGAGGCGCAGTACAACATCAGGTTGGTGGCAGGCTGCCCAACACATGATGGGTGGCGAGGTGCTGATCCTGAAGCTAGTCTAGTTAATTCAGGTGTTTGCATTTGCAAATACGTACTCCTCAATCCTATAGTTGCACGAGCCTACCGTATATATAGCAGTCTGCGGTTTCAGTTGTAAGTGGAGAGAGATGATACGCCCATAGAATATAAATAGGTGAATGAACCACATATTATGTTTGTTGTATTCCAAACAACTCGATGCATCTCTGCATCCACGTTACAGACATGTATGTGTGGAATCGATTAATAAGTTTTCTTCTCAGTCAAATTTGAAGACAATTACACAAAACATATTCATAAATTTAGGAGCAAAGTCGTCCGACAACAGATGGAGACAATTATCCATCATTCATCAAGGAAAGAACCCTTGTCTTGTTCCAAGTTTTTCAACATACTGCTCCACCACGGTGGTAAGCTACTACTAACAGGTCGGATTCATCTCCCTTCCTCTGTTTTTGGGAGAAACAGAGGACACTGAGAAATACAGTACATGCCACTGGGCACTCCTACCAACTCCACCTTTTGGACTTGCCAATAGCCCCATCAACATCGACGATTTGGTGGGAGAATTATTGACCTCTTCTTTGTATTCCATGCTCCACCCATGGCCCCAGACACTGCTGTCTGCCACTTCCCTCTGCATTGAGCCACCATCAGGCCTCTCGTTTGTTTTTTCACGCTCGTTCGCCCCGTTTTTTTCTTGCTATACCCGTGTCCCAGCAGCTACCGATGTTTTTTTTGAGAATGCAGCTAGCGATGTTTGGGGGATACAACTGACACGGAAGACTTCAAGCAAGCTTTTTCTTGTTACAAAGAGAACACTCACCATTTCCCGGATAGCTTCCACATGTGTTGGCCCGCACATCAGTGGGTGATGACTGATGAGCTTAAGATCAAGATGGATTTTGCTCGCTGCAGCCTATGGAGAATAGAATGGTGAAGAAGTCATATTAAGGATAATATCACAAACTCAGAAGGTTCAAAGAGACATTAAGAACTAAGCGTAATACTCACCAGTGAGTACCATGCAGGTCAAGAACTTCTTCGGGCATTTGTACATTAGAACTTGAAGCAGTTGAAAACTTAATCCACCAGCCTGGCATTAGCTCTAAACAAACTATGTACCTACAGAAGTAGGGAAAAGGGCAAAAAGAGGGAGGCACTCAAAGATCAATAGATGGTTAGGCAAGATTACCATATACGCAGTCGAACAGCAAATCGTCAATCCTTGGCAAAAGTGACATCCTGATTTAATGTTGACTGATAATATCAAAATTCCACTGTTTTGTCATCGAGACCAGCGCGAACAAAATAAAAAAAATTACAGATGTCAAAGATTCTGATAAATATCTTTCTCATAAATGGAGGTCCTATAAAGTCTTAAAAGATGCTGCCCTGGATTGTGGAACAAAAGAAGTTTCTAACATTGCTTACTAGGCTGGGAAAGGAACAATGACAAACTTAACAAAGGCAATTTATGTCTAATGTTTTGCCGAGATGCAGCTGAGGACAGCTATCACGCAACAGAATAATATTTGTTCAATCTGAACATTGGAACCATAAACACCGAAAAATAATAAACTGGAACTTTCTAACATATTCCTACTGTTTTTCATAAACACCGAAAAATTATGCAACCACCTTCCATACAGATGCAAAGGGAGTACATACTGGACGAACCTTTCGTTAATAGCCTGAGGTCTCAACAGATGAAGTTGCATCTACTGGGTAGTACCATTCTCACGTGGATGTCCGACGGATGATCTACAAGCTAAAGTAACATCTTAATTTACGTGAGTCACTGTTGAAAATCCTGGTCAATTCATGAACTTACTGTGCTGTTCCGTGAGTATGTTGACAATTGCACAAATTTGAGTGCAACTCATGTGAAAACCTGCAGTACGCAATGAGGGCTCCTATAAGAACATGCCTTGATTCTTTTATAGAGAAAATAAAAATATTTTTTGATTATATTAACTGAAAACATCACGATCGCAAATAATAATCACTGAAGTGTAACCAAGAACCACCTCATGTTCTTTTAAGACGAAACAAGTGACTACAAAACGTAACAATATGTGAAAAATCCATACCACAATCAGACTAGTATCCAAAAGAAACTGTTAGGATAAAGTAATTGGAACAATACGTATTCAAGGTTTGGTAGTAAACATGACCACTCGCCACATCACACAATTTTCCTGCGGAAGAACACTCACAGCTCACAATCCTCTTCATAGGTTGAGCTGACAACGCAAAACTGAAGGGCAAAGAGGTACATAATGGTAATAAAGACATAGACCAACATAATAGGCTAGTAGGTTTTCAATCATGTGTGTTGGTGGCATTTCAAAATTTTAAAATTGCACATGCCCTTCAATTTACCTCCACTACAACACATTGCATACTTCACTATTTAATACAAAACAGGAGAAGTACCGTTAGACCTGCTACTATTATACTGTTGATTACCAAAGTTGTACCACAATCTACAGCTATTAAGGGCATCTCCAGCCGCGCCCCCAAGAAGGCCTCCCCAGGCGATTTTTTCGCGCCGGCGCCGAAAAAACGTCCCAGTCGCGCCCCCAGGACGCCGAAAGTCGCCGGTTCGGGCCTTTTTTCCGCCCGGCGGTCACAGGCCGAACCCGGCGCGCTGGGGAGCCGTTGGGGGCTCCGGCGCTAGTGAAAAGCGCGCCTGGCCCACACCGACAGGGGAAAAGTCAAGTTTTGCTTCCCCGACTCGCCTCGCACCCCCCGCGCCCTCGGCCACCACTAGCGGTATCCCGGCGACGGTCGCCGGCCTACTCCGCCTAGATAGCCATTCCCCACCTGAAAATAGCAGCGCTTCGCCGCGGCAACCCCTCCCCGCAGCACTAGGCGGTGCCGGCCGCCGTTTCCGGCTGCGGAGGCGCGGTTTAACGGCGGGTACACGCCCACGAGCGCAAGGTGTTCGGCGTTTTGACTGACTCGGCGATGGACTCCGATGAGGAGGAAGAGCTCGCCGCGCTGCTGGAGGAGGAAGCCGCGGCCGACGTCCAGGAAGAAGAGCATCTGATGGTGCTCGCCGCCCTCGCCCAGCTGCTGGCGAGCAATGAAAAGCCGCGTCGAGGTGGCTCGGCGCCGGGGCGGGTGAAAGCAAAGAACCGGCATCGTCTGCAAGGCTACTGCATGCTCTACTCCGACTACTTCGCCGATGCTCCACTTCATGGCGAGAGAACATTTCGGCGCCGTTATCGGATGAGCCGAAAGCTCTTCCTCAGGATTGTGAATTCCATCCGGGAGTTCGACAACTACTTCAAGTGCAAGATGGATTGCACTGGCGCTCTTGGATTCACCTCCATCCAGAAGTGCACGACAGCGATGAGGATGCTTGCATATGGAGCTCCCAGTGATTCACTCGACGACTATGGGCGCATGGCCGAGTCCACCAGCATAGAGTGTTTCTACAAGTTCTGTCGGGCAGTGGTGGCAGTGTTTGGGCCACAATACTTGAGAGCACCCAATGCGGAAGACACTGCTCGGATCCTAGCCCAGAATGCAGCAAGAGGATTTCCTGGGATGCTTGGAAGCATCGACTGCATGCATTGGAAATGGAAGAACTGCCCATTTGGTTGGCAGGGGATGTACAAAGGCGCCAAAGGCGGTTGCAGTGTGGTGCTTGAGGCGGTAGCCACACAGGACCTCTGGATTTGGCACTCCTTCTTTGGTATGCCAGGAACTCACAATGACATCAACGTGTTGCAGTGCTCTCCTGTTTTTGCCAAGCTCGTTGAGGGCCATTCTCCTCCGGTGAACTTCGAGATCAATGGGCACCAATACAACAAGGGGTACTATCTAGCTGACGGCATCTATCCGAGATGGTCGACATTTGTGAAGACGATCTCAAACCCTGTGCCAGGAGGCAAGAACGCCTGGTTTGCGAAGGTTCAGGAGGCTTGCAGGAAGGATGTCGAGCGGGCATTTGGTGTGCTCCAATCTCGATTCGCTGTTGTTCGGTACCCCGCTCAGACATGGTCGAAAGATCAAATGTGGGAGATCATGACTTGCTGTGTCATCTTGCACAACATGATCATCGAGAGCGAGCAAGAAGACCCAGTGTTTGACACTGAACCATACTACAGGCAGGGTCCTCTAGCCGAAGTTGATCACCAGCTACCGGCAACTTGGACTGCCTATCTCAGTATGCGTCAAGAGATCCGAGACCCACAGGTGCATCATCAACTGCAGAAAGATCTGATTGAGCACCTATGGAGGCTCAAGGGGGACGCCGCGTGATGAAATACGAGTTTTTATTTGTTGAACTATATAATTTGTATTGAACTATTTGTTGTTGTACTATTTTGTTGAAGTATTTGATTTTTCTGTGATGAAATATGTGATAAGGAATAATTATGTTGATAAATGAACGCCGAGACAGGGCGAAACCACGCCGAATATGGGCCTATTCTCGCCCATATGGGCCGTTTATTCGCCGAAATTGGGCTGCAAAGCGGGCCAATTTCGGCGCCTGGGGGCGAGCTGGGGGCGGCGACTGGGCGAAAAACCGCCCCCAGCGCCGAGTGTCTCGCCGGCTCGCCCCCAGGGGGCGATTTTTGTGCGTCCTGGGGGGGCCAACGGCTGGAGATGCCCTAAGAAACCCAAGAACCTTAGTTTTGTGTGAAAGTTGAAGATAAAAAATGCCTTTTTAGACCGATGCAAAGGGAGAAGATGTTGGGTACCCCTACTTAATGATAACCTGCTATATGAACTGGGTCTAAGGATGTACTGATGGGTATTCTACTAAAGTTCCAATATACTGTTGAGTTTCATTAAGTGACATCAATTATGAAGAATGGAAAACTGCCTCGCATTGGTAGCAATGCGTCTCTGAATTTGAAAAGCTGGAAACCATATTATGAGTAGAAACACACAGAAAAGCCACTTTTTCCATAATTATCCATGATGGTGTTTTGATCCTCAAACCTGAACTTTCTAGATACGCAACCAAATCTTCATGTGTGGCGACCAAATGTAAATACAAATCATCAGGAACTCTCTCAGAGCAAACATGAAGAATACCTGCACAACAAACTAAGAGAAACGGTGAATGCAAGAAAAGATGGCATCGATAGCAATGTAGCAGCAGGTGAGAAAATGGCAAACCTTCATATCGGCAGACAAGCTCCAAAATCACTCTTATTCCACAATTATTCTGTGTTGATAGATTGATACTCACACCCGAACTAGCCATACACACCCACCAAGTCTTGAAGTTGAAGAGTGATACTAACCGAAATTCAAATGAAAAGAATGTAGAAGCCTATGAGAACAAAGCAACAAACATAAGAACACCTGCACAACAAGCCAATAAATGTGCTGAACGCAAGAACACCTGGTAATGATAAACTTTTGTATATAGCAGTGGTGAGAAAATTGAAAACCTTAGTATCAGTAGAGCACCAATGTAGTCTGATTTATTGCACAACCATACAGTCATGCATGCATGTATACACCATAAAGTTGTGATTTCTGATGGCAAGCGAAATTTCAATACAAAGTATGTAGAAGCTTATGAGAACAAACATAAGTACACCTGCGCAAAAAACCAAAGCAAATGGTGAATAAATGACAGATGTCATGAATTTCATCCAGGAAATAATTAAAGAAACTCCCAAAAGGAATTAACTGGTAATTAAATTAATTTCCTCCACTTATGAACAAAAATACAGGTTGCACAGAGAAACAACTACTAAATAGTGCTTTTGTAGGATAACCATTTTCACTGCCAGGAGTATAAGCGGAAGTTGTCATAATAAGTAAGGTGCGGCAGGACTGAAGTTCAGTTAACGATGTACATACCAGATTTATGTTTAGGAAGGAAGAAGATGGTCATAGTGTCTGCGGCATAGCAGTGAAGTACATCAGTTGGTCTTGATGAGTGACGACCGCCCAGGTTCATAAGTAAAGTATGTAGAACTCTATGAGAACAAACATAAGAATACCTGCAAAGAACCAAAATATAAAGTGAATATGTAACAGATTTTATGATTTGCTTCCGGAAGAGAAACAAATAAACTCTAAGAAGGCATTGAATAATAATCACATTGGTTTTCTTAACTTGTGAGAAACACAAGGCTTGTAGAAACAAATCATAAGTGATGTTGCAGTTGTACAATTTTCCCAAACTTTGAGGGAAAAATGGTATTCTTAATTCTGATTAGCAGGAGCACAAGTGGATGTTGTTATACAACTGATACTGTACATAATGAGTAAGGTTCTAATTCATATTACTTACCAGATTTATGGACATATGGAGGAAGATGACCACAAGACCCTCATGTCATGAGTGTGGCAAGTGTTGATTGTATTGAAAGAGTAGAGCTTTACAAGGCAATAAGAATGTACATGGGAAAACCCTCCAAGTCAGACGCCTGTATAGTAGGAGTAGATGGAAACAAACACTAATTAAATTGTAATGCAAGAAAAGGTGAGGTGGGAAAAAGCAATGAAATATATTTGTGTTACCTTGGATCAGCGGCCTGTTCTGATAGTCGGAATGGTCCCCACTAACCTGCTGCATTGCTGTTTTAGCTCCTCATTGCGGCAGGCGGAGACATCTAATTCTTTTAGTGATTCAGGGAGGCTATCTTTGGGCAGAGACCGGGTGGCCGGGCATGACCAGACTTGTAATTGCTTGAGCCCGGTAAGCTTGTGCAACCCTGCAGGGAGGGTCTGATGCTTGCCGAAGTTCCAAAATTGGAGTTGCTGGAGGGAGGCGAGGAGATGAATGGCGCCCTCCTGCTCCTTGGTGAAGAACTCCATCTCTCCAGAGTCCCCATAAAGGCGCAGGTGGGTGAGGGAGGAAGACAGGAAGCAGCAAATGGGTGCAGCAAGGAGCCCCACGACCTCATCCGTCCAGAGCTCCTCCAATGTGGAGGAACTCGGAGCAGAAACGAGATGAACCTTCTGGAACTCCATCTCTCCCTCCCCTTCATCCTGCAGCTCCTGCCTATGATTGGGATCCCATCCAGCAAAGAATCCACGGCTGCCATAGACGTATAATTTTTTGAGCTGTCCCCGGGTGGTAAGGAGAGGCCCTAGGCCCTTGCATCTTAGATCCTCTCCACAATTCCGCAAATTTAATTGTGCGAGATTGGTGAGGTTTGAGAGCGACTCCAGCGTCCGCATGCCTTTCACATCGGAAAGAATGAGGGATTGAAGAGAGGATGGGAAAATGAAGCATGAAGGAGAAGAAAACCAGCTCTTGGCAGATAGTATCTTGGGGGGTGAATAGCTCCCATGCGACGTCGTTGGTGTGAACTGTCTCTCATGCGACGTCGTTGGCTGTAATAGCTTGCATGCGACATCTTCGTTGGAAAAAATAGCTCCCATGCGACACACCATTTACGCGGCTAGTTGGCTGTCCGTTAGGCTGAGATTTGGTTAGGACACTGGGGGTTATGTGCTCTGACTGGTGGGGTCCACCTATGGCCACGTAGTCAAGAGTCAACCGTCCACGACTCGACCGGTGACTGTGTGACCGTGCTCGACTCGCCCGTGCTGGACTGGGCGAGCGGCGCCACCGTAAGCATCTTCTCCGGCAGTGGTTTCTTCTCCGCAGTGGTGGAGCGCATTTCTCGGCAGCGGCAGAGCTATTGCGAGGTGAGCCCGAAACCCTAGTCCCACTTCCCAGAATTTTGGGGGATCTGTGGCCTCATGCTGCCCTCTGTTTCTTGGCGATTTAGAATCGGGCTCCATTGGATCCGGGGGTTGTTTCTTCTCCGCGGCCCGGTGGTGGAGCGCCTATCCCTGCAGCGGCTATTGCGAGTGAGTATTTTCCAAACACTACTCCCATTCCACTGGATTTTGAATAAATCTGTGGCCTCATGCTGCCCATGTTGCTTGATTGGATAGGAGATGGAGCGAGGGCTAGATGAGATGGAGCGAGGAGACCGGCTGCCCCGAGGAGACAATGCTTCAAATCGGTAATGCCACCCTCTTTTCTTGGCGATTTAGAATCGAACTCGATTTGGTAGTGATTGTCGCCGCTGCCTGCCATTGACAAAACAGGGGAGGTTCAGGTTCTGCCACCACATTCGCAATTATAGTGGAATTTTTTCCCTGTAAAGCCAAGCTCAGTGATGGCAGTGTCCAAGACATTGATAGAGATACCACCGTGAGGTTGGATGTCGATTTTGCAGATGTTGATCCCCAGGAATTGGAGATCATGAAGGAGAAGGCCGTGGGCAATTTGGTGGAGAGAATTGGGGAGAGTATTGTTTGGGGTCCAGAACAAGAGGTATCTCTGCAACGTTTCGATAACTATAATGGTGAATATGTGAGAATTGAAGATGGAGAATCCATGGTTGCTGAAATTGATCAGCAAGGAGGATGGGCAAGCAAACAAGTAACATTTTATGCAGAGCTAATTGATCTGCAAACTCATTCCAGAGTTGGTTATGTGCCATCAAAGATGGCTGCACAGATGGAAGATGATGAGTGGGTTTCACAAAAGAAGATGTTGGCATTGTTGACTGAACCGACTATAGTAGCTGAAGATACTGGGATTGATGCAGATGGAGAGGAGGGAACCCATGGTGCTAGGAAGATTGTTGTTGACTGGAATGTAGTAGAGTTGAATGAAAAAACAGATTTGGTCATTACACCAATATCTGACATTGATATGGCCGAAATGTTTGGCATTCAAGTTGATGACAAAGATAAGGAGAAGGATGACAGTTCTTTGCCAGCTGAAGGTAACACAGGCCCTAGAAATGCAAATGAGGATGAAGAACACCTGATGAGAGAGGCTGCAGATGATGTGGATGATGCAAATGATAATGAGCTGGTTTGTTTGTATGACAAAGAGAACCCAGTTATTGAGGTGGGAAAGTTTTGGCCAAGCATGAAGGAGTTTAGGATGTCTTTCAGGACCTATGCAGTGAAAAAAGAGTTTGATGCCAAGACTATGTGGACTGATCGAAAGAAATTTTATGCTCGGTGCAAAGGTTATGATGGTGGTGGCAATCCTTGCAAATGGTACTTGTCTGCAAGACTACAACCTGATGGAAGTACAGTAAGGGTAAATCAAATACCACACCAGCATACATGTATGACCACTTCACAGAGAGTTTCAAAGATGACATCACAGCTTTGGGTTACAGAGAAGATTACTCCTATTTTAGCCAAGACTCCAAACACTACTGCAAAGAGGCTTAAAGTTGACTTGGAGAAGTTGTACCCCATCCAGCTGCAATATACCACGGTGTGGAAAGCAAAACATTGTATGGTGACTGGGCAAATACATTTAGGATGTTGTATAGTTTTAAAGCAGAGGTGGAGAAGAGGTCACCTGGGAATGTGGTGGAGATAGATACAGAGGTAACAGAGGATGGCAAGGTTTTATTCAGCAAGTTTTTTATGTGTTTGAAGCCTTGCATAGATGGATTCAAAGCAGGTTGTCGTCCATATTTGAGCATAGACTCATCTTTTTTGACTGGAAAGTGGAATGGTCAGTTGGCTGCATGCAATGCTCTAGATGGACACAACTGGATGTTCCCAATTGCAATAGGAATGTTTCAATCAGAGACAGAGGCATCATGGATATGGTTCATGATGCAACTGAAAAGATGCATAGAGCCAGTTTCTCCTTTGGCCATCCACACAGATGCATGTAAAGGGTTGGAAAATGCAGTAAAAAGTGTTTTCCCCCATGCTGAGCAGAGGGAGTGCTTTGGACATATGTGGATGAATCTGATAAAAAAATTCAGAGGAGATGAATTTGGGCGCATGTGGCCAGCAGCAAGATCCTACACCAGACAGACACATTCCTATCACCTTGGTAAGATATTGGCATCATCTAGTAATAATGAATTTGCTTCATGGTTGAACACCCACCATTCTCTGTTGTGGTATAGATCAGGTTTTAATACTGCCATAAAATGTGATCATATCAATAACGACTTGGCAGAAAGTTTTAACAACAAAGTGAAGCATTTGAAAGACTTGCCTGTGCATGACATGGTGGACCAAATAAGGATCATGATCATGCGTTTGTGGGAGTTGAGAGGAAAAATTGCTAATATTTTGGAAGGGGACAAGCTTCCAGCAGTGGTACAACAGGTGGTCAACAGGAGTAGAAATCTTTCACATCTATCTGTTGAGAAATCTTCCTTGTGGGGTGCTGAAGTTAGAGATACAAAGAGTGGCAAGAGGCATGTGGTAAATACTGAGTTGCATGAGTGCACTTGCCAAGAGTGGCAACACACTGGAAAACCATGTGAGCATTCCATACTTTTTTTGGCATCTAAACCCAGGTTAAATATGCACCCATATTTGCATGAGTATTATTCAGTACAAAAATTCAAAGCTGCATATGCAAGTCCAATTCCTGCACTGACTGACCAATCTCAGTGGCCAGAGGTGGAAATAGAATTTATCTTGTGTCCCCCTGTCACTAGAAGAAAGGCTGGGAGGCCTAAACAGAGCAGATTCAAAGCTTGGTTTGAGAAAGGTGGTTGTAGTAAGAAGGGGAAAAAGGAAAAGGAAAAGAATGATAAGCCCAAAAGGGCTCAAAAAGGTAACAAAAATAGGTGCAAGTTGTGTGAGGTACTTGGGCACAGAATTGGTTCATCCAAGTGCATCTACACTCCTCGGAGGCCAAAGTATGTTTATGTTACTGTTTTTGCAAGTTTTTGATTTTGCTACTTGTTCTAGTATCTAACCAAGTCAAATGCTTTATTTTTTAGGAGGAAGCGTGCAGAAAAAGCCCCACCGCTTGTTGTTGAACAATGCTGGCCAGTGAAAAAAGCAAGACTCAGTGGCTATAGAAGGAAGAGCACTAAGCAGATAATGTTTGGTGACAAAGATATGGAGCTAACTGAAACTGTTACTGCTGAACATGAGCTAAGTGTTTGTGTTTTGGACGATGTGATGCATACTGAATCTGTTTTGCAGACGCTAGGGCAATCTGAAACTGTTGCAGATGAAGCAACTGTTGTGCTGCCATTCAAATCTGCTTTGACAACTGTGTTGCCATGTTTGGAGGTTGTGCTGCCAAGTGTTGAGTTGCAAACTGAAGTAGTTGAACAATGTGTGCCATCTACTCAATCTGCAGAAGTGCAAACTGAAGAAGTGAGACATGGTCAGGTGCAAAAGTTGAGGGGGCCTAGTGGAGTTTGCAAGGGGCCAAAAAGCAAGAGCATCAGCATCAACAAACTATGCGCCGTAGAACCAAACGGTGGAAAAAAGCAGAAGAAATCGAGTGGTAGAAAGAAGCAAAAGAAATAGAGTCGAAATCATTCAAATTTGATGTGAAAACTTAAGTTTGTTGTCATATGATGTGAAAACTTATGTTCTTTCATGTGATAACTTATGTGCTATGATGTTGATTTGACTTGAAATAAAATTCAAATTTGAACCGATATTCAAATTTGAACCTATCTCCAATATTTTTTGAGTTCATTTGTTTGTTCTGTGATGTTGCATCGTTTTATGTACTACTATGCACTTTAGTTCATAAATCCAACCCTTTTTCTGAATTCCAACTCATAGTCACGGACAATGTTGTCCAAACAGGCTCCAAAGTAAGGGAAAACGGCCCCATTTCTAAGCAAGTTTTTTTCGACCTTCTCAAAATCACCCAAAAAAGATTTTCTTAGCTTATATTATACCTCTATAGGATCAATACGAAGTCTCACCTATTTTTGAATAAGTATTCATATTATTTAATTTATTTTTGAAAAACCACCCTTTAATACAAAGTTAGCAATAAAACAAGTTTAAAAATTTTAAATGCAAAAATAACTTCAGATCCTCCTTAGTCACTCTAAAATGAAGCTAAGGTGATGTTTTTGATTTTTTTGCATTTTCAAAACCTCAAACCCTCTTCTCACTCCTGTGAACTCCATGCAACCTCAGTCGAGATAGTCCAATTTGTGAAGGTTTTTTCAAGCAAAGATCATTAGATCAAGTTTATCATTTTATATCATAACTATGTAACATAAAAAGGCTATATGTGCAGGTTTTTCATTTTTTAGATTTTTTTTGAATTAGTTATACACATTTGAATGTTCGGTCAAACCTTTCAAAACCCCGTTGACTGCCTCCAAACCCCATGTAACCCTAGCGCCAAACGTCCACCGTCGATCTAACCCTAACGCCAAACTGCGGCCGTCGGATAGGCCTTCTAGAAGGATTCCGTGGGGGCGATCCGTGGGCTCCAATCTGATTGGCCACCGTTTTTTCTCTCTGACGAACAGATAACGTTGAGCGGGGGATCATCTAAGTGACCGTTGGGCCGAGCGGATCGGGCCTGGCAGAGCCTGGCGTGCGTGCGCACGGCCGTCGAGAGGGGGATGGGCTGCATGCGAGAGGGTCAATGACATGTGGGCCATCCCTGTCCCATGCATGCCATGCAACGTCGCAGCCTAGCTATTCTTTGCTCGTGAACACCTAGCCCGCCATTGCATGCACGCATCGACGCAGTAAAGCACGGCAGGGGCGCAGCGTATAGGTACGTCGCATCTAAGCTATTTTAACAAATGCATGTACGATGCAACTCGCCTGGATGCTCTGGCCGCCGTTTTTTGAATTAATGCCCGCAATTACTTATGCCAGTGCGAACGGAGAAGAGAAAACGATCCAGAAGGCACCGTGTACACATTGACCACAGCTGCAACGCGGCTATAAAAGGGCACCATTTCCTCATCCTCTCACACTCATCTCTCAAGCCTCCTCCCCTTCTTCTCTCAAGCCTCCTCCCCTTCTTCTTTTCGAGCCAAATCCACCATTCGGGCCACCATGCAGTTCAACGGCCCTACCTACCGTCGCCCTCGCACCGTGCTGGAGAGGCAGTACCCGGCCGGAGTCGTCGTCGAGAATAGCCTGAGGGTGTGGGCCATCTCTAGGTGGAGGGGCCCTAGAGAGTTGGCTCGCTTCTTCCTCCAAGCCGGCTACCGCCACCTCCCTCCGGGCACTCCGCCCATGTTCCACCTCCACGAGCAGTACGATGGCAACGCCAACGGCCTCGTCATCGGCCTCCACGTCACCTTCACCAACCCCTACGACACTCACCACCTCCTCGGTCAGAGGTTCTGGTGTGGATGCGAGTTTATCGCATTCACGACCGACAACATCTTCACCAACTTCCACCACATCTTCCCTCACCCCAATGGCATGCACAACCTCCCCTACCAGATGCCGGAGAACGACGAGTGAGGGGCCCAAGGAGGAGGGGCCAAGGAGTGGCAAGGAGGAGGGGCCAAGGAGTTGTTCAAGTGCGAGTCTTCTATCTATCTAGTTTGTGTTTGTGTTGGTTCGGGTGTGTGTGCCCGTGTCTTCTATATATCTAGTTTTAGTTATTTTACTTTCATGTTTTATGAACTATATGTAGTGGGGGGATGCCCCTCTATATGTTCTATCTATCTATGCTACTAGGGTGCCCGATGCCCCTCTATCTATCTATATGTTTTTTCGGTCCTAAAGTTTCTCCATTGCATTTTATTTATGTGGCCATGTGTACTAAAAAATGCACTAAAACATGATCCAATCATAGAAGTTGTTGTTAGCACGTGTCTAGTTAATTATCTTCCTTTTATGTTTTATGCACTATATGCAATAAAAATGGTGCTTCGTTGAAATAAACTAGAACCAAACAAATGCAACTTTTTTGTTTCACAAAGACTACAAGTTAGACTGCTAACTAGAACCAACCTTTTGTTTTAGCCGAAACAACACGGGACCCTACAATCGGACACGATAGCTTATGCATAAAAATAGCTCAAATAATTATCAGATGAGTTATCTAAAAAAGGTGAAGGCAGGAAACTTAAAATTTGTAAAATAACCTAAAGCCGAAAAGATATATTGATGTCAATGACCGTGTGCACTTTTTTTTGCACTAGCTACACTTCTTTTATCAACGGGCCTGGGTATGTTCTATTCGGCCTGGGCCCTGCGTAACTTCTATATGGGCCTGGCCTTTTCCGTCAACTGTGGGACGAATTTTTTTTCTTTTTCTCCCTCTACCACTGAAACTGAAACTGATGACTAACTGAAGAACTGAAAAAACAAAACAGAGTGAAGAAGACAAGCCGAATTTGTACAACGCAACACTTTTATTCAAATGTACATATCATTACGATTACAAATGATGCCCAATCTATTCACTTACGACTAATTATCATCACATAAACAAATGCGAGACCAATTACACAAACATAAAAAAATGCGGCCATCAGCCCCATCAAATTGCCCTGCTTCTGCAATTCGATGAGTTTCTTCATCTGCTTGTTCAGCTTCTTCAGCTCTGCCGTCACTCCTGCATCCCCCACAGTAGCACCAATGGAAGGGCGGGCGCCCCCGATGGAATTGCCAGATACAGGGGCCCCGGATCCAGATGCGCCCGATCCAAACTTGCCCAACTTCTCCGCCTCCAACGGTAAATCGAGCTCCCCTGATGCACCCTCCAGTTGAATCCGCTCTATGTACTCATCTAGCCACTCAAAATGGGTGCATTGCTTCAATTTCTGAAATCGGAAAGATGAACCCTAAATCCCAAATCCGATGGGGAAAAATGGGCAAATATGAAATTGGGAGATAAAAACCAAAATTGGCATATTGAGAAGTAAAATCTCACCTTTCCCTGCTCTGGTTTGCTCTCGCATTTCACGAATTCCCGCCCAAGGTTGCCATTCTTATCGGTCGTTGTGACTAGCCGCTTCAGGGGTGCGATACGTTGGCATGCAGGGCATCTTGTCATGGACACTGCGCCATAGCGCGGCCATGAGCGGCGGGAGGCTGAAGCAGAGCTCGACATTGCTAGGTCACGGCCCGGAACGGCGTTGCTGCGCGTCCTCGCCGGAGAAAAAGAACAACAACGGTCGGGGAGGGGGAGGGGGGAGGATGGGCTCGGGTGCTGCACGGCTCGGGGCACGGCTCGGTGTCCTCTTGTACCAATGCTGACCTGGATAAGTTAGTGGGTCCCACGCTGTGGGTCCCGCTCACCTGACCAATGCTGAGTTGGATAAGTTAGTGGGTCCCATGCTGTGGGTCCCGCTCACCTGATTCGAGTTTTAAACATGTGTCTTTGGATTAGGCAGCAGTGTCGCACGGGAGCTATTTTTTCCAACGAAGATGTCGCATGAGAGCGATTACAACCAACTACGTCGCATGAGAGACAATTCACACCAACGACGTCGCATGGGAGCTATTCACCCGTATCTTGGGACATCCTGTAATTCGTAACCACTGCAGGCCAGGAAGAAAATTTGAAAGGGGGTCCACTAGGACCAACTGTCGACAATTGTGGATGACCAAGTCCTGTAGTAAGGCAGACAGATAGGCCGGGAAGAGCAGCATCCCATCTTCTTCTTTCTCGTGCTCCACCTCTGATGTTGCTGATGTTGTTTGTTGCACATCCACCTGCACACCCAGTTGGGTTATATTTTTACACTCGATGATATGCAATTCGGAGAGCCTTGTGAGGTGGGTGAGGAGATCTGTCAATTCTTTCCCATTAGTACCACGTGGTTTCTTGACCACTAGAAGCTCAATAGGGTGTTTCCATTCCATGTCACCTTCACCTTCTACTAGCCCAACCACACCATCTAAACACTCTACATTCAATCTCTCCAGTGAAGTTAGCATCAGAAGGTCCTTCAAATCTAGAGAAGGGCAGTTTTCCAGTGTGAGTGCCTTGAGCCCAGTCAGTTTATGGAATGCTAACACCTGATCTAAGCTGCACAATTCATCCTTCCCAGTAATATTCAGATAGGATAATTCAGGGTTGTAATCAAACTTCTTTAATAGCTTTACATCACTTACGCTGGCGTGATGCAGAGTCTCGGTCCATGGGATACGAGGTACTAACATGATTTCTAGACACTTCTCTATCTGAAGCCATTGCAATCTGGGTAACCAATCAATGTTCCAATATTGATATGCTGGATAAATAATGTGGTTTGAAAATGGCAACTGTAAGAGTTTAGGGCACTCTCTAATAATCAGTTCTTCCAAAAGAGGCAACATATGATGAGCATCCTGTGATGGTACCCATTTTTCAAAACTTCCCAAGCCAACAAGTACAAGGCTTCTTAGCATGCAAAAGGATTGCTCACTCTTTTACTATGGCAATATGCTCCAATACTAGTTTACGAAGATCCCACATCTTCCCTAATGGAGGGAGATATTCCCAAGAAACACCAGAGAGATGAAGAGATTGTAGAACTTCAACAGTGAGCTCATCACCCAGCCACATTGGACAACAAAGGCATTTATGCCCTTTAATGCACAATTCTTTGAGATATCTATGTGGTTGAAGGCTTTCAAGAACCACTTCTTCTGCATCAGGCTCAGTATTAGACCACTCACTATCCCACTCTAATGTTAACCTCTCCAAGAAGTATTTCTCTATCAATTTTGCTTTGGCTCCTTCTTCTTTTGTGTGTATCTTCTCAAGGTTATAGATACCAAGCTCCCTTAGTTCAGTCAAATTCTCTAGTTGCTTTAATTCAAATCCATGACTTTCTTTATTAACTCTAAACACCTTCAACTCTTGTAAGAGGCTGAGTTGCCCCACATTAGAAATATGAGAATGAAGCTCATCACTTGGAGTATAAAAATGACGCAAATTTGCAAGGTTGCTCAAGTCCTTGGGCAAATCGTGACAACTGTGCCATGATTGCAGATCCAAAATCCTTAAATGATAAAATCTAGAAATGGTGGGCAGTAAATGCACCTTGCTGCCAAACTTTGTGTTAAGATATAGGTACCGTAGGTGGACACGTGTTGAAAAGTTGTGTAACATAAACTCCACAGAATACAAAACTTTGACCAAATGGAGAACACGGAGAGAATTTGCTTCCCTAAAGAAATCACTCAAAATTGTGGCGAAGTTTTTATCGATTGTTCCAAATAACATCAAAGTATGCAATTGTTCAACCTTCAATCTTGTCTTCATATATCTAATTTGGCTCTCAAAGTTCTCACAAAACATTGTATCATTATCTGTGATTATAGACAAGTGACGGATGCTTGGATAAATTTCTACAAATCTCACATTAGAGTGATGCACAGTAAGATATTCATGAGATGCAACCTTTACTGCTAAATCATGTATTAGGTCATGCATTACATATCGTAGATGGCCATAACTTGTATCTTTTTTGAAAAATCCATGTGTGACTAGATCATTTAAATTGCTCCGCCCTATATCTTCCAAAGTTCGGTTTCGACCATCAGGTTGCAAAATATCTAGTCCTATCCACAAGTTGATTAGCTCAGAGGCTATGTACCTGTGATCTTCCGGGAACAATGCAGAATAGGAGAAACATTGTTTTTGTTGGAAAGGAAGATAGTCATAGCTAAGCTTCAAGGCAGGCATAATGTCATTTGCATCGGTTTGACTCTCCCATTCTCTACTTTCTAATACTCTTCTCTAGTGACGCAAACTAAGGTCCTTTCTCAATAATGTACCAACTGTTTTTGCAGCAAGAGGGGGGCCTTTTAGTTTTTCCATAATCCTGTCTCCAGTCTCGAGCAAAAAATTGTGATCAATTCTTAAGGGCTCATCACCAAAAACAAAAGCATGGAATAACTTCCTATGGTCTTCGAAATTTAATCCTTTCAATTCTATATGGTTTGTTGTTTCAACCATCTTTGATATTTCTGGAAACCGGGTCGTGAGTAGAATCACACTACCTTTTTCTTGTGATGCTTTGAATGGCAGCAGTAACCTTTTCCACTCATCCTCATTACTGATCGCCCATATATCATCCAATACAAGCAAAAATCTTTTTGATTTTAATCTCTGTTCGATTAACTCTTCGGTCCTGCCATCTTTTTCCCCTTCAACATGAGGGATATTTGTTTTAATCTCTTCTAGCAGCTTATTCAAATTGAAACTGAGCGACACACATACCCAAATAATGACTTGAAAATAATTTTGAACTTTCTTGTTTGTATGTATGTGTTGTATCAGAGTTGTCTTTCCTATTCCCCCTGGACCGACAATTGGAAGCACAGTTAGATCGTTGCTACGGTATTTACCCTCGGCCATATCATGTATTATGCTATTCATGATATGGTCCCTCCCATATAATCTTGGCTCTATACTTTGACCAGTGGTGATGAGGCGACTTTGGGCAATATCTGGGACAGTGATACGATCACAACTCTGCAATATCTTGGCAACCTCTGTACGCACAGGCTGCAGCTCTTGCACAATGCTCTTCATTCTTTCGGACACATTAACCCTATTAAACCCCATCATTGGTGTTTCTCTCTGTGGTGCACCACAAAGAGTTGGCTGCCCAGAGTTATCATCACGAACATGTGGGGAACGTGAGCAAGGGAAAAGTTTACTGAACTTAGGCATGCATTCAGTGACCTCTTGATTGGCGTTTGGCATGGAGGATGAATTGCCACGTGACCTCTGCATAGCACGCCGCCAAGCGCAGCAGCCGACTTGGTGTCTCGCACCTTCTACTTCACCAGGATCACCTATATGGTTGGCAGCAGAAGAGCTCGTGGATAAACAAAGCAGAGCTTTTGCTGCCTGACGTGCATTGAAGGCAAGGTTGTGGACACCGCCCTTGGCATGGTGGTCGGCAGCCTCGTTGTGCCGTGAAGCTGGTCGTGGATGCAGAAGTAGTCCAGCTCGTCCAACAAGTCCTCGGCACAGTGCGCTGAGTCTCGCAGCTTCCCCAGCAGCTCCTCCGTGGCCTGGCCACGGATCTGCTTGCCGTCAGCGAGTTCAAGTGTGGCCTTCACAAGCAGAAGCTCCATCCTTAGGGCCTCAATGTTTGGACCCAAGTTCTTTGTAGCACCCCAAGCCTCCAGCAGGCCATCGGCAACAGGGGCCAATGCCTTGCCGACCACCCATACCGCCGCGCTGACGAGTGCGTTCATCCTCTCTTCCTCCTCCTCCTCCCCTCCTCTATTCAGTCAGTATTCTAGCCGGTGCACCTGCATCCATGAATCAGAGGAAACTCATCCATAAGTGCAGGTGCCATCAGCAGTAAAGTAAAAATGACAGAATTTATGGTCTCTGGCTCTCTACTATATGTTTTATTTTTGAGACATCTCTGCTATATGTTTGTTGATGCTGAAGGATTGAAAAGGGGGAGACACACCCAGTTGGATTTGTAACTGTATTCAATTAAACTGAAATTCTTGCAGAAATATGAAAATTTCGAATCTGCTTCTAGAAATCCAACTCACTGCCCCGGAGCCAAGCTTGGTGTGGGGGATCCGTAAAAGCAGCAACAAATCGGTAGAGTAAATAATACTGTAGTACTGTACTAATTAGACCAAAAAGAAATCAGATTTACCACTATAAGTCGCTGCTTGGTGGAAGACGGAGGTGAGGAATATGCGCGAGAGAGATCTCAGGGTAAGCGAGATAGGCAAGCAAATCATTCATCCCCCATGCGCTCCGGCGTGCGTGCGGTGGTCCCGGCCCGTCTCGGTCCCGGATCTGCTGCTGCTTTCGTGTGGTGAGAGACAAGGGGAGATGGAGCCAGCTGCCTGCTAATATAGGCCTCACGGAAAGGAGGAAGAAGAAGACATGATTAGCTGTTGACTTCGGGCGAGCAGCGAGGAGGCAGAGGGCTGTTCCTTTCACCCCTTCCGCCAACTGTATTCATTTCTGTCTAATTGCACTATTATTTATCATGCCAATTGACATGGATGCACTTGTTGGGAAAATACGTTAGCTAATGAACAAATATTGTAAACAAACTGCGCGCTTTTATTTTCATGTATTCATTATTTGTTGCAGAAATGGATAAAAATGGATGTATCTTAGAATTAAAATACTTTCATATGCATTCATTTATACGACAACTAATTTCGGAAGGATTGAGTATATTTCCGGTAGAAAAAACATTATGGGTCAAAAAAATGTGACAAAGTATTTAGAAACAATATCAGCATCACCAATACCAAATAAATATACCATTATTATTTTTAACCACTTATCTAATGATATTGATTTGATGTTTCCTACTTTTCGCTCTAAACTTGGTCAACCTTTAGAAATGTTCACTTAGTGCATCTCCACCGTGGACGCTCAAACAACGCGCAAACGTCTGGACCAAGCTATCAGGACATAACAAGCCATCCAATGTCATCCCACGTACGTTCGTCGACTTGTCCGACTGTCCAAAATCCCGCAGCTGGAATCAAAGCTGCCGGAGCTTTGCAGGCGTCCGAACCTTCATCAGGTAGGACTCTGACACATCCGGCTCAGGCTGCAAGTGGGACTGTCTGCGGGAAGCCCGCATCTGCCCAACATCCGCCGCATAGTATAAGTGGAAAGCCCGCATCTGCTGTGGCCCCGTCTGTGGCGGCAATGGCCGTGTAGCGTTGTGGTCATGGCCGAGCTACACGGTGGCGGGCCCTGATTCGAGGATGTGTGAAGGAAGTGGGCTCGCGGGCGCCGCAGGACAAACCCATGTATCCCACATATCCAGTCACTCTATCCGTGGGTGTCCATGAACACAGATTACGTGGGCTTTTAAGTGGGCACCGCGGGCAGCCCGCGTCCACTTGCAGCCTGACATCCGGTCCACTCAAAACCCCACCTGGTCCCATGTCTCTGTCCCTTCCCCTACTCACACTGCAACCGCTTCCTCCCGGCCGCTGTCATACCACCCTGAGCCTCTAGATCAATCCGACCTCCTACCAACGCCTTGCAAGACCCCCGCCGCACCACTCGGTCGCCACGCCACCACAATTCCACCTCTCATCAACTCGTAACGTAGGTACCATCTGCCCCTGCGGACGTGGTCTGTGGGTCACCATGCCAGTTTTGCGAAATGCACGTGCTAATTTTTTTATAGTATATCTCCCTTCTTTGCGGACGTGGTCTGTGGTGACGAAGGGAAGGCCTCCGCCAAGTATGCGCACGACACCCTCAGCCCACTCAAATCCTTCATGATGGACGACTACTTTGCCCCCCATGACCTATTCATGAACAATTTCGCCAATGCTTTCCAAGGCAGGAAAAAGTGTCCGACCGCTTATACAATAGTGTTTGGGACTGTGATTACTGCTTTATCTTGAAGAAGGATGTTCTAGAAAGAATTAGATTCTTCGGTTACCAGAAGTGCACAACTACCTATTGACATGGATGCACTTGTTGGGAAATTACATAAGCGGATGAACGAATCTTGTGAATAAACTGTTTTTATTTTGGTATATCAACAAAAAATGTCATGCACCTATATTGGTTGTACAAAAACATGATGTGTCAAAAAAATGTGAACAACTATTTAGAGAAAAATATCTACATCACCAATACCAAATTAATATTTTCCATAATTTTTCTTGATTTATCTATTGATATTGGTTAGATGTTTCTAACTTTTCGCTATAAGTTTGCTCAAACTTTACAAAAGTTCAACGCAGGTCTATATTTGTATGTGGGCGCCTCCGCTTGTCCGAATTCCCCCACCACTTTATTTCCATTACGCCCTTGCTCCCTCCTTGGTATGCATCCGCACCATTCTCGTTCGACACCGCCGCTGTACCTCTCCCGCGGCCGCATAGGCATTTTCCGACATGTGCAGCTCCCACCCGCGTGCCTGCCCACCTCGGGCTAAACCGTCATCCACCTAAGATCTGTTCCCAGCCAGGTAATACTTCGCCCCTGCCAGTGTCATCCATGGCGGACACGAGTCCCGTTTGGTGTTCGTTAAAACACCATTGAGCTTTTGTGACCTTCTTGTTGTTTTGCAGAGCAAGCATGATGGTGAGGTACTCGGTGATGGAAGATGAGTTGTTTTGCATTATGTGGAAGGTCATATTTGCGGAATTTTTAGGCATGAGGCAAGGGGGGGGGGGGGGGGCGACCTTTTGGCAAATCCTACATGTTTTGTTTCATCAGCAAAAGCAAATTTGCACCCTTCAATTTGCATGTGATCCATAAGCGTAATGTGAGGTCGCTAGCCCATCGGTGCTACACTATGTTCAACTCTGTCATGAAGTATTGCAGTGTGATTGCACAAGTGGAGAGAAGGAGGCCACATGATGCATCGGCCATGAAGATCATAAGTTTTCCTTGTTGATGTACATGTTGGTCGATTCATTAATTCGCTCAATGTTGCAACTTGATAATCATCGCATTGTAATACCTGGACGTGCTACCGTGCTATACCGCTGAACCAACCGCAGGCCGTTTACATTCATACATTATAGGACGAAGCCCAAGGCACACATTGCATGAGACGACATGTGCGGATTGTGGTTCAAGTATCGCTGCATTTGGAATTGATGAATTCAAAAAAACTAATTGAACATCCTATTATCTCAGATGTAATATTTATATTTGAACTATTATATTACTAGGATACTTTCATCATATTTATAGATCAATTGTGTTATTTTCTATAATTACTTTGAGTGCTACAGAACTAGTGAAAAAGCCTAGGCGCGGATATTTAGGGAACATGTTGGATAGTCACATCCCATATATGTGTCCGCGGATGAGTCCGGACCAGTCCAGGGACAAATAATGTGTCCATTTTGAGGATCAGTGTTGGAGTTGCCCTAAGGAACGGACCACTAAACCAACATAGTATTCGTACGCAAATGCGTCTGCAGACAGCAATGTGAGAGTCGGGCATCCAACCCTATCCATCAAACGTCCGAACACATTTGGAACATAAATTGAACAAATCGGACAAATTGAGCGCTAAAAATATTAATTGCACGTTAAACATATTGAGCGCTCACCATTGGAGCAATCTATATTGTTGGATTGAAATAACTTGACGGCCGAGATTTATTGAATCTGCCCCGTAGGATCTTTTTGAATTGATATTGATTGATATAGATATAAATATAGGTAAAGATGTGTTAAAAAATTCAGAGCAATAATTTTGCGTGTACATCTGGACATTCTTTATTTGCACACAAAATTTTGCAAAGAAAGAACATTTTTTGTGGCATGTATAAAAAGATAAAAATGTCTCCTCAATAGTTATAATCAAGCATCCAAAATGTCTTTTTTACAAAAGCCAGAAAAAATTCCCCCTTTTCACCGAAACTTTGTGCATGATCATATAATGTCCGAATGTACACTCGGGCTTTTTTTCTCAATTTTCTTCAACTTCTCAAAATTTGTATTTAAACAATGGGTGCATCTACATCTATGAGCCAAAGTAAATTTCCGCTAGATATACACATATATTAGATGTTTAAGATTTCCGTCTGCTAAAAGTTTGCCAATCCATTGTGATATATCGTGGGTGTCTTTCCTCCTCCTTAAGAAAAGTCTCCACCCTCATCCTACGGGCGCCGCCGCTGATCCGCCCCACCTCCGATGGCCTTTGGGCCGTGGAGGTGCGGAGGATCTAGGTCCCCCATCGGCGGGAGGGACCACGTTCTCGTTTTTGTTAGTTTAATCATCTTGGTTGCGGCTGGGTGGTGGCGGCGATGTCCCTCGGTAGGAATAATTTCTCGCACGTCCTATCCCCATACCGATGGTGCAAATAACATCGTCGGAGGATGTGTGAAGGTGTGTCTCCATAGGATCTCGCGGGATTCGGTCGGTGCTGGTCTTCAATGGATTTATTTGGATCCATTTAGTCTTTGTTCGTGTGGTTACATGTTTGATCTTTCCGATCTACAACTATCCTCGTCGGCAATGGTTGCTGCTTTGGTGTGCTGGTCCTTTGGGGCCTTAGCACGACGACTTCCCGACTGTCTATTCCAAAAAGGTTTGTCCGCCTCCGGTGAAGGGGGGTGGGGGGAGGTGGGCAATGACAGCGGCATTCCTTCGGTTCTCTCCAATGTTAGTAGCCTTCGCTAGGTCGTCCATGGACCTAGTTGTAAGTTTTAGTATTTCTAGTTCGTTGTACTGCCATGATTGATGAATAGATTGGAAATTCCTATCACAAAAAAAGATAGCAGGATGCCTAGATAACTTCATAGTACTAGGAAAAAGTCCAGTGCGTTGCAACGGGAGAAAAAAATCATAATCTTCAATGGCCAGGACCATATGTTGCCGCATAACCAAGACACACTATCTCGTGTAATCGTGAACATTTTTCTAATTCATGAACATTTGTACCAATTTTTGAACAAACTTTATCAACGAGCATTTTATACTATACGCAAACATTTTTTACAAAATTGTGAACATTTTTTGAAACAGTTTTCTTGTATTGGTGAACTAATCTAGCATGGACGAACAAATTGGTGGAACCATTTTTGAAATTCATGACCAATTTTTGGATTGGATGAACATTTTTTGAAATGCATGATAGTTTTTAGTCAGTGAATATTTTTTGAATGAATAAACTATTTTGTAAGTCACCAACAGTTTTTGAATCTTTAGGATATTTTTCCATTTATGAACATTTTTTGAATTGGTGAAATTTTGTTCAATTTCGTTAACATTTTTAGAAACAAATGTTTTAAAAAATCATGAACCGATTTCCCAAACATTTTTCATTCCAAAATGCAAACATTTTTTAATAAGCAAACGATATTTTTACAAAATCACCAATATTTTTATTTATTAAACATTTTATTTCAAAATTCTGAATTTTTATATTTCTAAACTTTTTTGAAGTCCCAAATTCTTTAAAGTAGACAAAATAAAAACTAAAAGAACAAAAAAAATAGAAATGAAATTTAAAAAACAGGTTGCCTGGACATGGGCCAGCCCAAAGCGGTGCGCAGCATCCTGTCCCAACGCCCAGAGCGCAGTATGTATCGGAGAGGTCCCTACTGCCTGGGCAAGCCCAGGCCGGGATTCCCCTATGTGAAAAGTTTTTTAGCACTTATAGGTGAGATTGGTGGATATTATTTTAGCACTTTCGAGGCAATTCCCGTGATGTATCGCCAGAAGCAATACCCCCTTTTTTTGACGATGAACAGTAGGAAAGGCTCCTACTGTGTTAATATATTAATAAAATAGGGGAGCACTTTACAATGGAGTATTTACATGGTGGGTGTCTCAGCCACTTTGTGGCAGGAGAAAAGGATGCTAGCTTGATGTACTATCAGAGAGAGCTTACAAAGTTAAGAATCAAAGGCCTATATGCCTCTTTGACCCTGTGTTGAAGTAGCTCAAGGTCCCTCTTGAATCTGTTGAGCCAGGACTGAAAGGAGGGGGTACAGCTCTAAAATGTTTATTGTTCCTCTCCTTCCAGATGCTCCAGGCCACCACAATGAATTTTTCTAGGAACAGAGGTGACGGATGGGCATTCTTTTGGTCTTCAATAGCTTGCAGATGGCCGGGGAAGGGATCCCAGTGGATATCAAGTTTGTCCCGACATTGTTTGCTGAAGGAGCAAGTGAAGATCATATGTTCAACAGTTTCCTCGATGTTTTGGCCGCAGAACAGGCAGTTGTGATCATCCACAATGTTGTAGTGCCTTCTTTTAAGCATATTGTGCGTGTTGAGCCTACCTGAAATAGCAGCCAAGCAAACACCTTTAATTTCATCATACATTTTGATTTCCAGATCCAACTGAAAGCCTGATGGGAGTCCATGTCTCTGAAAAAGAAATGGTAGTAATCCGTAGACGTGAAGCTCGTTTTGCCCCAGATGTAATGCCACACATCCGATGTTGCCGTTGATGTTTGTAGTGTTGCAGCAATGGTTTGCATGTGCCTGATCTCAGCATGGGCTTGAGGGATCAGAGGAAGGTGGAACGCTTCATCCAGCGACGTGATCCCCTAGAAATCTATGACCGAGACGTCTTCGTTCAAAGAGTGGGAGAAAGCAGGTGGATGTGAGTCTTGAAGAAGCTGATCAGCCCAGATATCCTTCCGGAACAGAGCTGTGGTGCCACAAACAATGTTGATGCGAGAGACCCCACCTGAACTTGGGAGAGAGTTTGAGAATGTCATGCCACCAAAAGGATCCAACTGGACCAGAAGCGTGTGGTATTTTCTTAGCATAGTACGAGTCCCAAGTCAATTGCACCCAAGGAATATCCAACTTATTGTAGAATTTGTGCAGAAATTTGAGGAGCAAAGCTTCATTCTCAATACGTAGGTTGAGGACCCCTAGTCCACCTTTATTTTTGGGCTTACACACCATATCCCAGGCGGCCAGAGAGTTGCATTTGTCGCCTTGCTCGGTTTTCTTGATCCACAAGCATCTCCGTCTGATTTTATCAAGCATTTCAATAAGCTTCGGTGGAAAATGAAGTGTGCACATTGCATAAATGAGGAGGGAGGTGACAGTCGAGTTAAGCAGGGTCAATTTCCCTGCATGTGACTCCTCTCAGTAGAACTGACCAGCGGCATGAAATCTTGGATTGTGGGACGAAAAGTGCCCAAAGGAAGACCTGGGTATGTAAAAGGCATGGCACCAATCGAGCAATCAAAGATTGAGGCAATTTGTGTAGCAAGATCATCTTCCAAGTTAATGGGAATGAGCGTTGATTTATGGATTGAGGCAATACCCCCTTTATTATTAGGTATAGATTACGCTAGCGATCATGACGCCCGATCGACATCATGTATATTATATTTATGTGTTCAAAGTCTATCATGTGACATTATGCAAAGGAAAATTACATGTGCACGCAAAGTCATTGAGTTAGGTACCATGTAGCTGTCTCGATATCTCGCAAAATGGTAGCTGTCTGGACAATAGAGAAAATTCGAGTAGATTCGATTATAATGCATGCATGTTCATCTCAACCATTGTAAATATATGTCCCACTTGTCACTCTTTGCTATTATACAGATTGGTACCAAACGACAAAACTAGCATATCGACACCACCTGCTCTCCGTCCGTCGTTGTGAATTGTGTCTGTCGTATTTGTGGACTTTATAAGCATGAAAAGAAGTGATAAGTTAGTTTGACAACCTTAAAATAAGTACCATCAAACAAGAGAAGGTTCTAAAGTCAGTTACATTTTGTAGTTTTTTTTCGAAAAGGGGGACTCCCCGGCCTCTGCATCTGAGTGATGCATACGGCCACATTTATAAATAAATAAAGTGGTTCAACAATGTCTTGCAATGTGCTGCAACAAAAAAGGCTGGCTCACAAAGAGCTAGCGAGAATTAAAACAAGGCCCAGAAGCCACAACCGGCTGGCATATATAGAGAGATAGGTAAACTAATCGCCTATCCTATTACATGACCGCCATCCAAACCGTTTGAAGATATCCCGCGCTACCATCTCCCACCGGACAGATCCAGTAACCAAACGCGCCTTGGCCTCCGTTGGAGTGAGTAATGACCATATACGGATTAGCGCAGTAGCCCGGAATACAACCTGCAAAAAATGAATAGTCGTTGTTCTGTTAAAAGCCAAATCATTTCTATAGTTCCAAATTGCCCATAATAACGCACATGCTCCTACTCGAATTTGTCTAGCTGTTTCGGCCTCTATACCGGCAAGCCATGTTCCAAAAAATGACCTGACCGAATTTGGAGGAGTAATGTTAAAAGCAATTTGCACCGAGCGCCATAACACCCTCGCCAACGGGCAGTCAAAGAAAAGATGCTTGATATTTTCATCCCGATCACAGAAACTACACCTAGTAGAACCTGTCCAGTTGCGCTTAATCAAATTATCTTTCGTTAGAATGACTTGTTTATGTACAAACCACATAAACACTTTAATTTTCAAAGGAACCTTTACTTTCCAGACATGTTTGGAACTAGGAATAACACCAGAGTTGATGACATCAATGTACATCGACTTGACTGTGAATTCATCAGATTTAGTAAGCTTCCAACACAACTGATCGGGCTGATGAGTAAGCTGAACCTCCATCAGTCTACTCACCAGATGAATCCAAGCCTCCCACCAGTCACCAACAAGCACCCTCCTAAATTGAATGTTAAGAGGAGTGGATTGCAAACTTGTTGCAACCAGAGCATCCCGTCGCTGCACAATACGACATAGCGATGGATACTGAAGTGCCAGCGGAGCATCACCTAGCCAAGTATCCTCCCAGAATCGAGTATTATTGCCATCACCGACAATAAACTTTGTTCTATTAAAGAAAGTAGCTTTGACCCTCATTAGCCCCTTCCAGAAAGGCGAATCAGTTGGTCTAGCTGTCACCTGCGACAAGGTCTTAGACACTAGTAGAAAACGGGGCAATGGTCCAGGCAGGGCCAGCCCATTAGTCCCGATTCAGTCCAGAACTGGGACCAATGGGGGCATTGAACCCGGTTCAGTTCAGAACTGGGACCAATGGGGGCATTGGACCCGGTTCGTGAGCCCCAGGGGCCGGCCGGGCCACGTGAGCCATTGGTCCCGGTTCGTCTGGACCTTTTGGTCCCGGTTGGTGGGACGAACCGGGACCAATGGTCCTCGCTCCTGGCCCACCACTATTGGTCCCGGTTGGAGGCATGAACCGGGACCAAAGGCTTCCCATTAGTCCCGGTTCATACCACCAACCGGGACTAAAGGCCTGGTCCTCGTTCAGGCCAGAGTTTAGTCCCACCTCGCCAACCGAAGGGGCCTCACACCGGTTTATAAGCCCCTCCCTCTCTGCCTTGTTGAGCTCCTCTAAAAATGAAAATAGATTCCCTTATACAGGGAATTTGACCTCAATTCATACTGAATTTCTCTGAAGTTAGTAGAAATTTATTATGAATTTAGGTTGAATTTTCTCTATAAGCGCATCTATGCTCATTTTTTTAGTAAAGTTAATCACAAGTATTTTTTCTTCTATTTATTTTTGAGTAGTTTTTTATATAGTTTTTTTTCTTTTCTGCTATATTTATTTTTTTTCTATTTATTTTTGAGTTGTAATAAGTCATTAAAAATAAGCATCTACGCTCATTTTTTTAGTAAAGTTAATCACAACTATTTTTTCTTCTATTTATTTCTGAGTTGTAATAAGTCATTAAAAATAAGCATGTATGCTCATTTTTTTAGTAAAGTTAATCACAACTATTTTTTTTCTATTTATTTCTGAGTAGTTTTTATATAGTTTTTTCTTTTCTGCTAAATTTCTTTTTTTCTATTTATTTCTGAGTTGTAATAAGTCATTAAAAATAAGCATCTACGCTCATTTTTTTAGTAAAGTTAATCACAACTATTTTTCTTCTATTTATTTCTGAGTTGTAATAAGTCATTAAAAATAAGCATCTATGCTCATTTTTTTAGTAAAGTTAATCACAACTATTTTTTTTCTATTTATTTCTGAGTAGTTTTTTATATCGCTTTTTTTTCTTTTCTGCTATATTTATTTTTTTCTTTTTATTTCTGAGTTGTAAGAAGTCATTAAAAATAAAAAAGCGGTGCAATGCTCGTTAATTAGCTTCAAGCCTTTCGGAATAGTGTAAACTGCACTGCACATAGCTCCGTGCAGTCTACCCTAATCCTCAAGGCTTGAAGCTAAGCAACGTGCAGGTAAGCATTGAGCGTCTTCTTCATCGTCTCTGCACTCAGGGCTTATAAACCGCTGCGAGTGCCTCTCTCTTGGCGAGGTGGGACTAATTAAAAACAGCTGCAGAAAGAATCAACTAAAAAACAGCTGCAGAAAATAAATAAGTAATTAGACGGGTGCATTGGTACCGGTTGGTGGCACCAACCGGTACCAATGCCCCTCTTTGGTCCCGGTTGATGGCACCAACCGGGACCAATGCCCCTCTTTTGTCCCGGTTGGAGCCACCAACCGGGACCAAAGGTCTTTGTTTCCCGCCCTTTGGGCTGCTGAAAAGAGGCCTTTGGTCCCGGTTGGAGGCACCAACCGGGACTAAAGGTGGCATTGGTCCCGGTTTGTGGCACGAACCGGGACCAAATCCTTTGCTATATAAGTAGCACTTAGCAAAATTTGAGAACCGCATCCCCACTTCGATCTCTCCTCCTCCTCTCCCGACGCCGCGCGCCGTCCCCTGCCGCCACCTCGCCGTCACCACCCTGCCCCGACGCCGTCGCCGCCCCGCCCCGACGCCGTCGCCGCCCCGCCCCGCGCCGTCGCCGCCCGCCCTGCCGCCCTGACGTCGCCGCCCCGGCCCGCGCCGCCTCGACGCCGTCGCCGCCCCGCGCCGCACCTCGCCGTCGCCGTCGCCGTGAGCAACTTTTTATTATTTTTGTTAGATTTTTTTAGATTTTTTTGTAGTTCATAGATTTTTTTGTTAGATTAGATGTGTAGTAATTTAGATATGTAGTTCATATTGTGTAATTCAGATTGTGTAATTAATTTGTTCATATTATGTTAGATTTTTTTCTATTAATAGATTTTTTTGGTGATATTATTATTGAATATGCATGTTTGGTGATATTATTGTTAATAGATTTTTTTGTTAGATTAGATGTGTAGTAACTTAGATATGTAGTTCATATTGTGTAATTTAGATTGTGTAATTAATTTGTTTATATTATGTTAGATTTTTTTTCTGTTAATAGATTTTTTTGGTTATATTATTGTTGAATATGCATGTTTGGTGATATTATTGTTAATAGATTTTTTTGGTGATATTTAGATTGTGTAATTAATTTTGTTCATAGAATTTTAATGATTTTTTTGTTCATAGTATTTAGAAAAAGGAAAAAAATAAGAAGAGAAAGTGTTTAATATAATTAGTTAGAAAAATACTAGTTTATTTTTAGTAAGTACTATTTTACTTTATTTATAGTAAGTGCTTCTTATATAGTTGAACTAGCTAGTTGATTTAATAAACTAATTTATTTTACTATATATAGAAGTAGTTTGTTTTTAGTAAGTACTACTTTATTTATTTATAGTAAGTGCTTAGTAGTTGAACTAGATAGTTGATTTAATTAATAAAACTACTTTATTTAACTATATATAGAAGTAGTTCCCGCATCGACGTCGGTGATGCCTATCCCGCATCCTCGTCGTCGTCGACTCGGCGGTGGAGGCCTGCTTGATTAGGGCCGTGTTCGGGACTGGGCTCCGTAGGGCTGGTATTGGGAGGTGCTACCTTCCGGGGGACGTAGGTTGGTGAGGAGGCTGCCCGTTGTTGACCCGATCCTTGTTTGGTGGCGGTCGCGTGGGCCAGTGACAGTGCTGAGGCTTCCGGACACCGCGGAGGTGGTACGTCACCGTGTCAGCGAGGAGGACGAGCACGTCCGTCGCTACATGGTTGCATTGGAGGGCAGGTTCGACAATACCTGGCAGGTTCTTCAGGGATCTCACTGGAGCTATGATCCTGTGATGGTTCCTTATCTTTGGGTGTTCACCCCCCGTATCGATACCCGTCGGGCGCTACAGTTCTAGTTGTATTAGTGATGCTATATTAGTGATAATATTCGACGATGTACGGACACCAAGAGATGATATACTTTTGCTTATAATTATTGAATGCATGCTAATTTGAATACTACTTTATTTTATGATTTGGTTTTGCTTATTGAATGTTCATATTGGATAAGTTCTCCTTCATTCCCGTGTGCTAGAAAATTTGGTGTAATAATGCACTCAGGAATGAAAGGAGGAGCTACGTACATCACCAATAGTCAACCCGTGATTAATAATCTAGTTTAATATTTGAATTATGAACATAGGGCGGAAATGTCGTACTCGGACGACGAAAACCGCCCGGGGGAGTGCGACTGGTGCCACGACGACCGAGGTATGTGCGACAGGTTCATTGAGCTGGACGAAGATCGGCGCTTCAGCATTAAGCTCGAGGAGACCTTCGATGTTCATACGGTACGCAACGACTACAATATTTTTTTTCGTAATTAAGCACGACTTCAACTATTTTAACGTGTATTTTTCATCTTTTCCAATTCGACTAGTTTATCCCATGCTTTGCAAGACGCTATGTCTTGGAGAGGATGGGTTTTGAAGACCATGAAATTATGGAAACCAAAAAAATTATCCTAAGTACCCATCATGGTGTGGATTTTCAAGTAAAGTTGTACAATGCTCAGAGTGTAACCCATTTTGGTTGCAAAAATTAGGAAGCACTTTGCAAGATGTATGGTCTTGATGAGGGTATGCTTGTCACCATGGATCTTGGTGATCCTACAATCGAGAAAGAGAGACCTTCGATTTGGGTCCTTGTGGATACACCTCCAATTCTTCCCCCATGTGAGCTTAACATAGTTATTAAGTAATTTATATTTTTTATTTCAAAATAGTTGACAACTTATTTCCTTTGACAGCTTATTTTCATTCTTCAAAGAATGTGCGAAAGATGGTAGACAGAACCTACTACACCGAAGGTTCTGAATTAACTTATCAGGAGAAAAATCATCTGGTCGCATTTTGTACTGTTCTTAAGAATTACAATATCTATAATCAAACTCCTCAACATTATGGTCAATACGTGTCACTAGTGCACGTGTTGAACTACGGTAACTACCATGGAGATACCCCGGTAAGATTTTTTACTATTACGACATCCGTGCATCTTTTTGCACACTTCTAAAACTAGTACATCATTGCTAACTACGAAGTTATTACTATGTTTTCAACAGATAAACCCGAATGATTGTGTGCCTCATCTGATGTATACGCACAGTACCCTTCATGTTTTGAACATACAACCAGGTCTTCCTACGAATCTCAACTGTCCATACCGGGTTTCTAAAAGAAGTGGAGACATGACAATCAAAGAATGGAATAAATGTATGGACAGTCGTAAGGAGCTTCTTGGAAGCAAAAGGCAGCGAAGGGCAAGAATTGGATACAGGATGATCGCCATTCTTCATAATGGAGAGTCAGGGTCTATATTGTTTTATGCAATTTTACCTTAAGGGTGTTTAGGTCCTACCTGATACTGATGATCGTGTGCTAAGAACAATTATGTAGGGTTGGGTTCAATGACTATGAGGACGATGATCGTATGACTTATTATTAATAACGAGTAGAAGTTGTATGATGATGCATGATTAGTAGGACTTGTTATTATATATGATGATGTATGATGCGAGCATGCATGAGTTGTTATATCAGCAGGTGAAATGAACATAGCAGCAGCGTTGGTAAACCAAAGACGAAGATATAAGAGAGGACACTTCTCTCTATTAGCTAGCTAATAACAACCTAAAAATAACCCCTAAAACCCCTAAAGCAGCCACTTTTCTAAAAAAACATGGACTCCCTGACTGGGCTCGGCGGACCGGCCACGTGGAGGCGCATCTGTCTCGGTTTGTGTTTGAACCGGGACTAATGGGTGGAGGTATTAGTAACGACCCATTAGTCCCGGTTCATGAACCGGGACTAAAGGCCCTTACGAACCGGGACTAATAGGTGTTTTTCTACTAGTGAGAGTACAGATACTTGTTATGAAGAATCTGTGCCCAAGTTGCCTCAGTCTCCGCAGATAACTTATATAGCCACTTACTGAGTAGGCATCTGGTCTTGACTTCCAGGTTCTCAACCCCAAGACCCCCTTGGTCTTTTGGTCTGCAAATAACATCCCATTTGGCTAGTCGGTACTTTCTCTTAGTTTCATCACTCTGCCAGAAGAAACGTGACTGATAGAAGTCCAGCCTTTTCCTAACTCCAACTGGTACTTCAAAAAAGGATAAAAGAAACATCGACAAACTCGTGAGCACCGAATTAATGAGAATCAATCGGCCTCCATACGACATGAGTTTGCCCTTCCAGCATCAAATATTACATCCTTAATAATGGTAGAAAGTATATCTTTTCCAAATAGAAAACTTAGATGATCACTCATAAACTGATCATCTATTTTGTTGTGCAACTTTTTCTTGATAACATTCATAGTTGAAAAACATATTTCCACTGATATTTTGGCAATCAACAATATCAATACCAGCTTTGAAAATTAATAGACCAAAGAAAAAGAAACATGTTCATTTACCGATACTATTTGCGAACCTTTTACGGTTCACACACTGTTAATGTAAATGCAAAGTATAGAACACAGATCATCAAGTATTTTGAATCATTATTCAAATCTGACGATTGATTTCTCTTCAAAAGTATTGCCCCATAACATAGATAATCAAAGTTCAGGAAAACAGTAATTACAAAAGTAGGGCAAAGACCATCACCGCACTAAACTACAAGACTGGATTGGATATGCACAACTGCGCAACAGATAGAAGAGATGATCTTCCGTACCTTGAATATGTGCTTGGGCCTACCGTTGCCGGTGGCGCTTCTAACGATCGAACGACATGCGAATAAATGGAATGGAAGGGATGTGAAGCAAGAGATCGCGGGAGTTGCATTGAAAGCGATCGAGTCATTTCACAAAGGAGAAGAGTCCAAGTGACGTGTCCAACTCCACCTATGGCGTTGAAACCAACTAGTACGTCGACATAGGTGCCACCGACCACATCACAGGCGAGCTGGACAAGCTCACCATGAGGGAGAGGTACAACAGACATGATCAAGTGAACATGCCAACGGAGCAGGTATGAAAATTAAACATATTGGTCAAGCATATGTTCGTACTCCCACTCGTAATCTTCATCTCAAAGATGTCCTTCACTCACCTAAAGCCACCAAAAATCTTGTTTCTGACCATCATCTATCACAAGATAATCATGTGTTTCTTGAAACTTATCATCGTTTCTTCTTCATTAAGGACAAGGCAACGAGGAACACCCTCCTCCACGGCAGGTGTAGAGATGGCCTCTACCCCCTATCATCGGCTTCTCTAGGCCCGGGCAGGCAAGCTTTTGGCGCCACCAAGCATGCTCTGTCGAGGTGGCACGATCGATTAGGTCATCCGTCCTCGCAAATCGTCCATCATGTTCTTAGGAAGAATAAAATTCCCTTTTTAGTTCATGAGTTGAATAAAGGAGTGTGTGATGCATGCCAATAAGGCAAAAGTCACCAATTTCCTTATCCAAATTCTAGTAGTACCTCGAATGCTCCTTTAGAGCTTATTAATTTTGATGTATGGGGGCCTGCCCATGATTCGATCAATAAGACAAATTATTATGTGAGCTTTATTGATGATTTCAGTAAGTTTACTTGAATATTCCTTCTCCAACATAGGTCAGAAGTTTTTAATGTGTTTCATAAATTTCAAGAACTTGTTGAGAGACTTTTGCTCGCAAAATCATCACCATGCAAACGGATTGGGGTGGTGAGTATGAAAGGTTAAATTCCTTTTTTCGCCAAATAGGCATCACACAGCATGTTTCTTTTCTGCATGCTCAACAGCAGAACGGCTCCGCCGACAAAAATCACTGTCACATTGTCGAGGTTGTCCTTTCTCTCTTCGGTCATCCGTCTATGCCCTTGAAATTTTGGGATGAAGCATTCATAGCTGCCACATATTTGGTCAACCACACCAAGTAAGGTTATCAATCTTGAGACTCCACTAGAAAAACTATTTCATGAGACACCAAACTATCATGCCCTTCGTACCTTTGGTTGCGCATGTTGGCCTAACCTTCCTCCTTTCAATGCTCGCAAGCTTGAATTTCGCTACAAACAATGTGTGTTCCTTGGCTACAACAACCTTCACAAAGGTTTTAAATGTCTACATATAGCTGTTGGACGTGTTTATATTTCTCGTGATGTTGTGTTCGTTGAAACATTGTTTCCTTTTGAAAAATTAAATTCTAATGCCGGTGCCATTATCAGATCTGAAGTTCCTCTTCTCTCTGAAAAATCCCCCTTCTTACCTCTTGATCATGGGGACAAACATATAGCTGATGATCACTTGGGTAATTCTCATAAAAATTCCTCTATAAATTTTGGAGGAAATCCAGTTTTGCACAATGATTTTATGCAGCAGCAGGGGACAAACACGGAGCACGAGGATGCTTCAGGAGCTGCACCTGAGCTTGATGATAGAGATCCCGATGAGGATTCGCCCTCGCCTACCGTGCCAAGCAGTGGCAGCGCGTCCGCCTCGAGGTAAGGCGGGCTAGTGACAGGCAACCACGTGTCCCGCCGCGGCCCCGTGGGCGAGGTAACGACAACCCACGGCGGGCCCAGCGATTGTGGTGGGTCATTCGCACTCATGCGCCAGAACGGGCGGTCTCTAGCGCTCGATGGTTCTCCAGCTAGGCCTCGACATGTGGCCCAACAAGTGTCGTGGGGAGAGGCCGGGATCAACCTGGCATCAGGTGCCTTTGGGTCCTGCGCTGCGCCGGATCCTTGTGGATCTTCTGTGCAGCGGCCCTCTGCTGGAGTTTTTGTGCAAGTACAATGAACCAGGTCACAACATGGGGTTTTGAAACCCAAACTTCGTACAGATGGTACGATCACGTATGATAATATGTGTTATGGAGGTCTAGCTGTCACAGGTGAGCCAGGCAATTTAACCGAGGCTTTTGAAGATGAAAATTGGAAAAATGCTATGGATGAGGAATATAATGCTCTTGTTAGAAATTAAACATGGCACTTGGTTCCCCGGCAAGAGGTAGAAATATTGTTGATTGCAAGTGGGTTTACAGAGTTAAAAGAAAAGCTAGTGGAGAGATAGACAGGTAGAAGGCTAGACTAATAGCAAAGGGCTTTAAACAACTGTATGGCATAGACTATGACGATACCCTTTCGTCCTGTTGCTAAAGCAGCTACTATCAGACCTGTTCTCTCTGTTGCAGTATCCAATGGTTGGAGCCTTCGTCAACTGGATGTGCAGAATGCGTTTCTTCAAGGCGTTCTAGAGGAGGAAGTTTACATGAAAGAGCCACCTGGGTATGATGTACAGTAAAAGAAAAGCATCATTATGTATGCAAACTTGACAAGGCATTATATGGTCTAAAACAAGCACCTAGAGCATGGTACTCTAGGTTGAGTGAAAAACTTTGAAGACTTGGGTTTCGACCTTCAAAGGCTGACACATCACTTTTCTTCTATAAAAAGGGCAAAATAATCATTTTTATGTTGGTTTATGTTGATGACACTATTGTGGCTAGCTCATCACAGGAAGCGACCAATGCACTTTTAGAAGATCTTAAGAGAGGCTTTGCTCTAAAGGATCTTGGAGACTTGCACTACTTCTTGGGAATAGAAGTAAAGAATGTAACAGATAGAATAGTCTTAAGTCCAAAAAAGTATGTGTCGGATATATTAAAAAGGTCAGGTATGATGAATTGTAAAGTCTCAAACATGCCGCTTTCAACTACTGGAGGACTGTCCAAGGAAGAAGGTGAGCCTTTGGGAGCCGATGGAGCTACAAACTACAGATATATGGTAGGTGCTCTACAGTACTTAACACTTACAGGGCCTGACATATATTTTCCTGTCAACAAAGTGTGTCAGTTCTTGCATGCGCCTACTCAGCATTGGACTGCAGTAAAAAGGAATATGAGATATCTTAGAGGTACTATGAGTACAGGGCTACAGTTCACACGATCAACCTCAACTGTGGTAAGTGCTTTTTCAGATGCAGACTGGGCAGGTTATCCTGATGATAGAAGGTCAACAAGGGGTTTTGCTATTTTCTTTGGACCAAATCTTATATCTTGAAGTGCACGGAAACAAGCAACTGTGTCAAAATCTAGCACAGAGGATGAATATAAAGCCTTGGCCAATGCCACAGCTGAGTTGATATGGGTTCAAATCTTACTTGATGAACTTGGTGTGAATAGTTCTTCAGTTGCACACTTGTGGTGTGACAATATTGGTGGTACCTACTTGTCAGTGAACACAGTGTTCCATGCAAGAACAGAACACATTGAAGTTGACTATCATTTTGTTCTTGAAAGAGTAGCCAAGAAGCTATTGGACATTCGTTTTATTTCCACCAATGATCAAGTTGTAGATGGTTTCAGTAAACCCTTATCATACCGCAAGTTGGAAGAATTTAAGAGCAATCTTAACTTGGTGAACTTGTGATTGCGGGGGCGTGTTAAAGTGTATACTATAGGATGTATACAGTGTATGTATAAACCATATACGTATGTGGGCGTGCGTTGTAATCCAGGTAGTTAGAATGTGTTCGGTTGATCTCTATCCTTCGTATAGATCATGACTCGGAGATCAATTCTACAACAACCTAACAACCTAACTCTGTAATCTTCTGCCTATAAGTAACACGCAACGCGTCTCTGCTAGATGCATACGCTTAACGCATCTTTACAGTTTTCACGGACGTACTTTGTCTCCATGACCGCATAGTACATTGGGATTTGGGTACGTTGTCGGGTCCAATGCGACGGAGGACTCGTTCCCAGCCTGTCTTCGGTTTGGCGTACGAGCATCTGATCAGAAACAGCCTCGTCGGAGGCAACGTACAGAGCAAGCCTTCCCTACCGACCAAGCAAACCTCACACACGATCAAATCGATGACGCCAGGGAAGTACCAACAAAACGACAGAGGTGCGCCTTCGCCGGAATCGTAGATTGCGACACCATGGGCGTTCCCGACCAATCTCTTGCTTGAGATCGTGGCACGCTCCGACCAGCCTACACTCATCCGCTTCACCACAATCTGCAAGCACCTCCGCCGTCACATCCTCTGCCCGCTTTTCATCCGTCGCATCGCCAAGCAAGTGGCTCCCACCATCCTCGCCTACTACACCACCTATGACGAGCGACCCTTGACTTTGGTCCACCCGGTCACATCCACCACCATGTACCTTTGCCATGACTACCTCTTTCCCTTTATGTCACGCCGCGCCGATGACCTCTTTAACTGGTACTTTCTAGTGACGTCCCGCCGTGGCTTTGGCGTCCTTTGCCACCTATCATACGTGGACATGCCATCCAAATCCGAGTCCTTCTGTGACCTGTGCATGTACGAACCCATGACCACCTATGTGCAGTAACTGGAACAACTGGCAGGTGTACGTGTTGCTCACCGCTGCTGATGGTATCGAATGCTCCTTCATGCTGCTCTTCTTCGATCTACTAGGATTGTATCTTCTACTTGGGCTATTTTATTAGGATGATAAATCAGGCTATTACCGCCCTTGCATCCATAATTAGCTCGGTCATTTTTCTTTCACATCAAGTAACAGTCATGACTACTGTTCTGTTCTTGTATGCTAGCCGTGTGCGTGTGGCCAATGGAGAGTGTTCACATAAAATAAAGGTGAGAGGGGACGACAATCCTTCCCCATCGTCCGCCGCCGGTGTTGAGAACGCCTGCGAGTTTCTTTGCTTGGTTTTGTTCAAACGACAAGTACGTCGAGCACGGGCATGTATCCAGCGCTAATCGATTTTGAGTAGAAAACAAGGAAGAAAAATGATGAAAGTCGATTTGCCCAACCCCGTCTAGCTGGGTAATGCATGCAGGCATGCGTGAATACTTTACGTGTTTCAACCCTGTCTAGCCAGCCACCGTCCACGGCACAGCGGGCAAGCCACTCCGCACGCCGGTACTTCCTGCCAGAACGCCGTCACTGCTTGTACCCTTCTCCAGCTTCGAGAGCACGACTTGCAGCTCCATCTGTGACTTGGTGAACTCGACGTGCCAGTCTGCGTGTTAGCGTGTAGACGGCGAGTCCACGGGCGGAGGCGCAGCACAGCGCTATGCTTGGCCAACATTCTCGACATTGCCACCGCTGTGCTACTTGTCATGGCGGCCTCGGAGTTGACGGGTCGTTGTCGACACGGTGGAGTGCCATGTCCTTGGTGCTGTCCCGACAACCAACACCATGTCGCCGCATAATGACTCCGGCGTCTAGCTAGTACGAGTGGTTCGTTAAAGGGATGAAGAAATCAACCGAACTTGGGAATGAAAGGAAAACCCAAAGAAAAAGCGGACCTAAATTTGGGCAGAAACTCAGAAAGGCGACCAAACTCTCGCCTCGATTGAGGAGTATGTGGACGCAAAAACCAGAATAATCTTTCCGCCTGAAAGGAAAGCACAGCAATGCTTCCGCGTGACGTTCATTTGCCTGTGTGGATCTTTTTTTTAGCATCAGTTCACCGAGCACCAGGATTTGAACTCTGATGGGTTGGGGATACCACTGTCCACCTAACCAACTCAACCACAGGTTGATTCGCACCCGTGTGGATCTTTGCTAACTTCAAGAGTTGAACAAAACAAAATATATAAATAGACGCATACAAGCGTATAAATACATTTACATGCACCACAGAGCCTGGGCACGGACACATGAAGGCGGGAGTAAATATTCGAAATACACTACAGTTTTTTCGCTTTATAAAACCCACACACACATAAGCACGATAACACAAATCACATACAAACACACGTACTACTTGGCGAGGAAAGGGCCCCGGCCTCGGACGTTGCCCGGAGGATCGTAGCTGCAGATGATGAAGACACCCCAGTTCCTGTCACAGATCACACGGGCGCAGCCGATGCGGGTCGACCTGCGCCACACCACCTGCGTGTAGTGCCCACAAACCTTGCCCGTGTCGCAGGTATTGCTGCCGCGATGGTAGTTCTGCTTCTCAGATACCCAACTGTTCACCGCGTTTGCTGCGGTCATCCGCTGCGAGGACCCCCACTAGATGTTCCCGCCGAACCGCCCACCGGAGTGCACCAGCCGGCAGTCAGCGCGGCGCTCCGCCGTGTAGTCCTGCGCGAACTTGGCCACGTTGTTGTTCCACACCACAGGGCCGACGCCGTCTGCTGCACGGGCGCGGTTGTGCAGGTTGACGTAGTCCTGCGGAGTGTTCTGCGCAGAGACATTGGCTACCACGGCTATGGCCATGGCCAGGGCGAACAATGCAAGACTACTCTTGGAAGATGCCATGACTAGTAGTGGTGGCTCGAGATCAATGTAGAGCGCTGCAATTTGACGTGTATTTCTAGCCTCGAGACATGGACAAAGTCCATGTATTGCAAACAAGCAACAAGGAGATGCATGTATCATGACTTGCAGCTCCTAGCTACAAGTGGCAACATTCATACGTATGACAAGAACTAGCTAGTTACTTCCATGCAATTTCCAGAGACATAGACATGCTGGTAAATTAGGTCGGGGAGTTGGGTTAGTATGGAACTACCTACATCATAAGAGTATCTCTAATCGATCCACTATAATTTAAGATATAAACGGCCGAGTATAGTTTAGAGGAGTATATTTACTCCTCTAAAAAGGTGTGGTTTCTAGCCGATCCCTCCCTTAATTTTTTTTTGTGCAAAATATACCTAATTTTATTTAAATACTACATTTCAGCTACACACTACCAGAAAACAGACTTTTCCCCACGGCTAAGAACCGACAGGAAAAAGCCAAATCCCGTCAGGAAAATATTTCCTGACGGTTACCCGACAGGAAAATTCCGCCAGGAATAAAACGACAGGGAAATCTTTTAATGCCTGACGGCCAGCCGACAGGAATTATTTTCCTGACGGTTATTCCTGTCGGCTACCCTCAGGAAAATCTTGATGCCGTCAGGTTTATAGGTAGACTTATTGTGATGGCCAGCCTACAGGAAAAATGGCACGCAGGAAAATGAATTATGTTGAGCATGTAATTTTCTTTCTTTAGGATCAATGTTGAGCATGTATCTGACAAATCCATATCCTTCTATAATTACAAATTTATTAGCACATATCAATGGTCCACGTATGATCCCATTAAGTGAAAATCCACATCATATCTTCGTACAAGCATCCAAAACCAGTATATACATAGCACGTATCCATGCATGATTGAACATCTGGTAGATGACATCTGAAAATTTTAATTGCTGTTGTTTTATTTGCTCAACAGCAGTAACATGTCAGTTGTACGCATACATGCCACCGCCACCCAAAACAATAAGACTCATGTTTCTAAGTCCACTGGTTCATGATCTGGAGCATCATCTACACCTTCATAAGTTTCTAAGTCACCTTAGGCTACCACCATGTTCTCACCATCATTGTTGCCTTCGCTGTTGCCATTGCCGACGTGGTCGCCCATAGCACCATCCTCCAAGCTAACAGAGGATAACTCGGTGTTCCCTGCAAAGTCATGTACACAAGTAACGGGAATAATATTGGAAAGAGAAGGAGATGATGACCAACATCTTTCACCATATGAGTTGTTATCCGCTTAACTCTTTCAAGTTTCATCTTTTAGCATATCTATACAATATATCCTACAGCCCCATGAAACATATATTTTATATTTTAAAGTGGCTCCAAAAGATAATCTGGTCCACTTGATGATAATTTAGCTAATCAAGGACTAAAAAAGGATGTTCATTTAGTTTTTCTTTGTAAATCTTAGATATGGCATATGGCAGCAATGCAACCATTAGATGTTATACTACATCTTGGTGCTTTATAAAATAATGGATAGGATTAAACAATACTCACTGGTAGCTTCATGTTCGACCTTGTGCCCACTAGGACGACATTCTTAACGAGGTCCTGCCCTTTTTGCCCTGATGAAAAATGTGCAATCTCAAGATTCCAATCAAGGATAGATGATTTTGTTCAGAACAAGAACTAAAGATTTCTGGAAAAGCAGAGTATACTTGTAGCCAGCGGAATAACAGTTTATCTAAAAAGATGACCAAGAAGGCAAGAACTTAAGAGATTGCATAATCCCCTAATTTTAGATATATAGTAAATTCAGCTTCATCTAAACTAACATGATGGGTGAAGATTGTAATTCAAGGAAGTAAAATAAATTAATGGGGTTAGGTAGACGTTGGGCAAACAATGGCTCCAGATTCAATGCACAAGAGCCAAAGACTGGACAAGAAGACCTGAACTAAATCATGCCCTCAAAGAAGATCCAGCATGCCATACACCCTTGAGTAACTGAGGAATATGACTGCCAGTCTAGATACATGATGGAAGTAACACACAAATCAGATAGATATGCATGTGCATTAATCACCTCATGTTGCTGACCTGCGAGAACTTCATAAAGAAGAGGTATGTACTCCTCATAGTCTTCAGCATCCATGGGCTTGCACCTGAACCAAACACACACACACACGCGCGTAAAACAGAGCACGGACACGCACTGACTCACTCTTCGAACAGGGCATATGCGAACAGGTGCCGAGCTCAAGGGATGACATGTTCCAAACAACAAGGTACCTGCGACCAAATATGTGTTCAGGAGAAGATTAGAGGAATGGATTAGTGGCACTGTGCATATGAGGAGAGACTGAGTTAGCATCAGGGATAGATGGTGTATAGTTTCAAAACAATTTACACTACCTCATCATAAATAAGTAATTTGCCAAATAAATAAGGACAACAACAAATAATAAGGTAACAATTTGAGAGATAATTGCCACATAAAGGCAAGTATGTATATTTCCAAAGTGTGAGAGGTACCTGAGACAGGTTTTGCCTTGCCCTTCCTTCCACTACAAAGACTTCTAAAGATGAGAAACAATACCTAAAAGAGAGTGGCACAACTATGCAAATAATTACTTACATTGCTAACTAAAATATGACTAACTTGCTTCTAAAATTGAACGTTTACTGCCAAAATTATTTGTAAAGGGAGGCGATATATAGAAGTTGTACCAGTGTGGCTGCAGCTTCAACAAAGGATCCTTGATATGGCAGATTCAAGCTACAAGAAATCAAGCATGAAAAAAGAGTAAATATTTGACATCTGATTTCAAGACATTATACTACAATTTGCTCATAAAGTTTTTCAAATGTACATAAATACATAAATACCACTGAGAAAGCAGCTATAGGCCTCATCTTTATATGCGGTACATATTCTAAAAGTACATATCTAGCAATGATACAAGAAGCTTTTCAGTTTCTCAATTATATTAGCTAACATCAGTGCTAATAACACAACCAATTGTAGGTCCTAAAATTTTGAGATATGTGAGAGAACAAAACTCTTTCTAGCAAATTGAAAATTGAACAAATCAACATACTGAAAACAGATGCAAAGGGACCCTTATTTTCCCACTCACAAGCCTACTCTTTTCACCAATGAGCCAGCAAAAGAAGGAAATCAAGATCCGGATGCCCTCAGATCTAGATTCTACATAAATTGTATGAACAACTAAAGATCCTGACTTCGTTATTTGGATGACCATGGTTGGACTTACCACAGAAAAATGGATCAACTGGCTTGGACAAAACGGAGAGGAGGAGGCCGCTGCTGTCACGTCAGACGAGGAGGAGCAGGCAGTTTACTGGATGTGCAACAACAGACTTACCCAGATCTGGAGCAGGGAGCACGGGTACATCATCGCGTCCAGGGAAGCCGTGTTGGGCGGAGTGGGCCGACGAAGGTGGGATGCAGCAAGGGTCGGAGCTGCAGGCAAGCGACGGTGGAAGTCACAGACATTAAAGGTGGGCGTCGGTGGCGGATGCAGGTTGACCCGGGCGGCGGTGGTGGAGGTGAGAGACGACCAGTAGTGGAGGTCGGGAGAGTGGAGGGTGAGCGGCGCCGGAACGATTTAGGGCGGCGGCGCCGGCCAGGAAGTTTGAGGAGGGCGGCGGCCATGGAGCAGATGTGAGATGGAGAGATGGGACGAAGTGGGGAATTGGTGGTCTAGGGATTCTATTCATCTGGATGGGCTTTTTTCCTGTAGGCCCATACACACAGGAAAATCGGCGGAAGTTTCATTTGAGGCGCCAAAGCGGAAAAAACGCGGGAGGTAAGAATTTCCGGCGCCAGAGCCCGTTTCGCGGTGGAGAAATGGCGGGCTAGGCCTCAAATATTTTTCCTGTGGGCTGGACTCTCAGGAAAATAGTCAATTTTCCTGGGAGCCAAATTTAGCCCGTCAGGAAAATTTATATTCCTGTGATGGGCTTCGGGCCTCACAGGAAAATTCGTCACCTACAGGAAAAGTACAGTTTCTGGTAGTGACATATTTTCATAGGTATTAAATCTAAACGTAATAATTGTGGTTCATACAATTAACAAATATTAGAAATTCAAAGTTTACAAACCAAATTATTCAAATTCAAACACACAGAAGGGTTCAATTGAAGTAAAGAGCAGGATAAAAGCACAACTATGAAGTGCCATGAGGATGTCAGTGATGCTCAATAAGATCATCCAAGAGTACGGGTATGAACTTCTCGGTTCTCCATGCTACGATTAGTTGTGAGGATCTCTGTATCATGTTTACATCGTGATCTAGGACCTTGGAGTTTCAATACTCGGCAAGGCCACGAATGATGCCAAAGTGCTTCTGAAGCACACCAAAAACTCTCTTTGAATCCTTCCTTTTTGACTATTGGTAAACGGTCTAGTTTTTTATTGAGAATATAACCAGGCTGTTTGTAACCATGAGTACCACTACTTGCATCACACATATGCATGTCAAGATTGAAACATTGAGTAGTGATGGATGTAGCTCATCAATAATGAAATGTATCATTGTATTTCATCTGAAGATTCCACATGGCTCTAATCCTGGAAAATCCCAATATGTTGTCGTTCGAATCTATTCAAATTGTAAAGCTAATCCATCGATTTCCTGGAGGAATGAAACAATCCAACTATTTATACTTCAATCAGGTAAGTAACTAATTGAGTTCGACCAATAAAACAACAAACATGATTTAAAACTAGACGGAGCACCTAGATATTCGTGGATGCAGTGGAGGAAGAAGTTCGGATGGGAGAAGATAACAGTGGTCACTCCTTGTCCCTGCAACGCAATGAAGTTGAAATACATAGCAAATAATCCAGCTAACTTTAGACATGTAATTATATTGATAGCCACATCCCCATGTATACGTTTTTCAATGAAGAAAATCGACTTATATGAAAATTAAATTATAGAGCAATATGGTTAATTAATCACGTCATTTGATTGCAACATTAGAGTTGACTCTAGACACGTGAATGTGTGATGCTAGTATAGGGATCGGATAAGGACTACCATTTCCTGTTTAGCTTAGATGCTTTGATATTTTTTAACATTAATCCATTGCTCCCTTAGCTTGCCTTGACAACTTCTACACGCCTGTAGCTTAGAGTAGCGTGTTTGACTGTAACAAGAGAAGGTTTGCTTAAACATGATGGAAGTAGAGAAAATGCAACACTGTCACTTTCTGTAAACTAATCGGCTGATCCGTCCTGGTGTGCCTGACTAGTTCAAAGGCTGAGCACAGCGACTAAGCAACAACATTCCACCGTCTCTTTTTTGTGGATATAAGGATCTTACCAGGCAAAATACCCCTTTGGTACAAATAACAACTAGCTACATATTAGATTCATAATACGGGCCAGTAGCACCTTGAATATGGTTGAAATAGAAAAGGTCCACGACTGTCACTCTCTGTAAACTAGTGGCCTCATCTATCATGTTGGTTGTAGCCTAACGACCCAGCACAACGACTAAACAGCACATCACCATCTCTTTATATATCACAAATGTACATCGATCCACAACTAATTTAGCTAATTATACAGATCTGTACGGGAAAGATGCTACTTGTTACTAACAAGATGAGTATGAAATTATTAGTGTGGACCAAACGCACCTCCAATATGATAGCTGAAGTATGTGTTTAGTTACAGTAGACCATTATTAAGCGGTGAAGACATGAGATGTCAGTAAGGTTACAGCAACCAAAAAGGTCTTAAAACCTGAAATCCATACAACGACATGCATGTCGATCATTTGATATAACAATGAATATAGCACACAGACAAAATTTATTCACACAAAAAAATACATAGTTCAAACATAAAATTTGTGAGCTCTTTTATGGTGATTGGAGAGTTACCACATGTACTTTCAGGTAACTCTCATTTTTATTTTTTTCTATCGTCTAGTTTAACATGTTAATTAAAATTATTATGTTTAATCAATAAGAGAACAATCATCAAAGTTGGCCAAATTTACAAATGTTCTGCCACCGCCTATGTGAGAAAAAAAGTTTCGTAGAGAGTCAACAAGGTAGCTTGGAGAAGTCTAGAAGCATGAGCAATAAGGTAGCTTGGAGAAGAACTGCCTCTTGGCGACTTAATTTCATGTAAGGTCTTGTGAGAATAATTAATAAAGTGGCCGTATGCATTGCCCAGATGCAGAGGCCAGGGGTCATCCTCCTTTTCTAAAAAAAAGGATCCATGCTATCTCTTTCAACATACGGCATCATACATGTTTTTGCTTATTCTCATCACCGCCTTCATCGATGATAGCGTTACGTCTGAACACGGCCAATCATTGGACAAGTCAAAAATCTCAGTCTTGAAGAATTTCTGTCAGATTTGCGTAGCATAAGGGTCCTCCAGAGGGATTTATTTATTTGGATGCACTGTGGGCATAAGGGCATCTCCAAAGCTGAACCGCCGGATGTCTTCGGGATATGTCCGTTTCTACATCCGGATGTGATCTGCGGACATGATCTCAAAGGGAGCTATCGGAAGCTATTCATAAATTAATTAGGTTGGGAGGAGAGAGACCATGCATGTGGTGAGATTTGTGGCTTGGTGTCCGGTGTGGACCTTGCATGTGAAGAGACAGAAAATAGATGAGGGCTGAGGGGAGGCTTGTGGTTGGTCAAAGTGGATGACCGGACTCCGGCAAAGCCCCCACGTTTGTCTCTAGGGTACCGTAGTTCGTACGTCTGGACTGCTAAATAGACACATACATGTCCCATTGAATGGCAAAAGTGATCCGGACACTGAGGTCCAAACATAAAATGAAGATTTGAGTATCCGCTTTGGAGATGCCCTAATGAAACAAGTGTGGTAAGCAGGTGTGGTAAGCAGGTGTGGTAAGCGGGAGTTTGTGTGGCGGTATTATGATACGGGGACGGCTACAATACAATCTAAGCTTCCATTGCAAAAATGAAAAGACGATCACAGACCGTCGGATTAGAGATGAATGACCTATATTCTATCAGAGGGAACTCGACAAACAATTATGCACTTGCAAGAGTAGCTGGCACTTGGCAATGAGGCCAATTCCTGTAGTGTGTTAAGGCAATCGTTATCACACTATGAGCATTCCCACGATGAAGCCCATTCTATAATTACTAAATTCATTGGCATGCATCAGTCATATGCGTGCTTAAGCAACAAACTATTTTTTCCAAAACATTAAGGTAAATGGGATAAAAACCAAAGCAACAATTTACTCAAAGTGACGACTTCATAGTACTCAACCGCAGATGACAATGAAAGTTCCATATTGTTGATCAATGTGAAATCTCGAAAAGAAATTTGCGTTGTGCTTTGAAGTTTTATACGGCAGATAAGTTTGGGCACTTTCTTATCAAAAAAAATTCTGACGTATGAAAAGAAAGATGCATGACCATATGTTAGTCACTGGCAGAGTAAAAACCATAAAAGTAATAGTTTTTGGGCAATGGTTCTTCAGAACTACCTTTTTTTGTGATACCTACCACATTTTTAACTTTTCATTCAGAGAACCACAAATGACCAGTTGGTCAATTATTTTGGTGCAAAGGTTCCTCAGAACTACCTTTTTTTATGACGTCTCTCGTCCACCCCTTCAGCCCACATGGTAGCATATATTAAGTATGTAAGATTGAACCGCTAAGTTTGACGATGGCCCACCGATCATCTTCTTCTTCACCCCCTTTACTTCCTTTGTCCACCAACCACCACCTCATGTTAGAGTACTCCCTTTCTCCCCACGACTGCTTGCCGTCTAGAGCGACACTGCCACCATCCCATTTTCAGAAGAGGATGCTGACAGTTAGATGGAGGAGACTCGCAGCTATTGTACATCTCTCACACTGTCCATGGCACCACACGAGCTACCTTTGTGTGGTGATCAAAGGAGGAGGGCAACAGGTTCACCATCTTTGCAAACATCCCGCTCCACTCCTTCGGATCCACCAGCCATGCCACCTCCTACCCTTGATCCGGCAATGACAACCGCCTGCTCCCCCGACCGGGCAGCCATGACGTTGCTCAGAGGTCCATGAGCAACTGGTGCGGTGGTGGAGTATAGCAGCCACATCTTTTCCACTCACCACCCCACGTGCCCGAGGCACCGCCAACGGCCGGTGCGCTTTTGTGTCCGCGACAAAGGCAAGTTGTGGCCATGATAACTCGCGAGGCATTGACCGGAGCCACGCTGTGTGACCGTGAGGAGGAGGGTTGGCGGGAAGCTAACCATCAGAGAGAGGGGTGGAGCTTCGACGGCTCCGACAACGAGCTCACCTGTGGTGTGCTCCACGACTGGAGGATGGGCGGGCAGGGAACCAATTTCCTTTTATTTATTTGGCGCGGGACCGTTTGCTTGTAAAAATATTAGGGACCTGGTGGCTTTTTAAAAATCTTTGCAGGGACCGATTGCTTCGTAAAAATATTTTTAGGGGTTGTTTTGTAAAATGATGACTTGTTTGTAAATTTGGAATAGAACTGGGGATTGAAGAAAAATATTTACACCGAGATTTTAGTGATACCAATGGTCCAATCTAACGGTGTTGGCTCTTATACCACGTCAGACATGACGCTGTCATAATTATGCTTAATAATAAACCAACATATTCATTAGTGTTTTCTGAAACGAGAAACCAATTTTGCGGTATACATCAACCAAAAGAAAAAAGAGGTAGTTCTACAGAAAACGTGTGCTTGTACATCAATCAAAATACTGGTAGATGTAAGAAAAGAAGATGAATGGACTAGGGCGTTCTCGTGAATGGGCTCCATGGAGGCTGAAATTTTTGAAAAATAAGATCAACCTTTCGGGTTCAAAAAAGGTCTGAAAAAGTATGCATGTAGATAAGGATGAAATATGTGTGTGTGTAAAAATTTACGATGATGCCTTGAATTGCAATATGTACAAGAAGAGAAGAAGTTCATGGACTTTCGAGATGCACAGTGTCATGAGTTTGAAAGCTAGGAATTTATTTTTTAGCGTAGTCTTCATTTCAGCGTATTTCATTGTGAAAATTTACACACATGTTCATTATGCCTCCTTGTATGTTTGTATTTTTTCGAGATGGTTTTGTAACGTAAAATATATGAATTTTATCTTTTTCAAAAAACGGCATCCGTGGAGCTCGAGCTCCAAAAGCAATTTTTGAGATGAGAGGCCATAGCTCAGTCGTTGGTAGTCTGATTGATTGAGCGTGCGAATGAGATGGCCAGAAAACTAGGTGCGTACATACATGCGTTGCATCTACGTGCATGGTGTTATATCAAGTCTGCCGCGTCCGGCTGCTTCTCCATCGTATCGAACAGCTACAACGCACCGTATTTATTTGTTGTTCGCTGGTCGCTTCCCAATCTGTGTATGGATCTAGAAACGAGCCGAGTCCAGTTCGGCCTTTGCTTGCACCATAAATAGAACGGGCACACATCAAATTAAGCCGATCCATAAACCAGCCCTGACGGCCGGAGACAACATAACGTGCTAGCTAGCTTGGTCCGCAGACACGACCGATGGAGCCACAGAAACGCAGACGAAGAAACTCGCCCGTGCCTGAATCATCGATAGGATGCAAGCTTCCTGTGGACCTCGTGCTCGAGATCGTTGCGCGCACTGATACCTCCACCCTTATCAGTTGCGCCGCCTCCTGTAAGTTCCTTCGCCGTGACATCCTTAGCCTGTCTTTCATTCGCCGTGTGACGCAAAGAGATGGCATCGTGCCTCCCCGTATTCTCGCCTACCTCTATACGGACGAGGATGTGGATGCTCCACGACCCCTCTCGCTGGTTCACCCAATAACCCCGGCAGTTGTATCCTTCTCTCATGGCCATCTATCTCCCTTCATGTCATACCACACCGCTGATGTCTTAGGCGAATATGAACCCGTGACATCACGTGGCGGCCTCATAATACTCCGACGACGGAACATCAGATTGGAGCACCATTCGGACTACCTATGCGTGTACGACTCCATGACCGGTGACCGCACCTTCTTCTCAGATCCACCAGCCATCTCAAAAGACCAAGACTTACGCACATATGTTTTGCTCACTACCGCAGATGGCATTGGTTGCTCGTTCAAGCTATTGGCCGTTGAGGTGGACTCCTACAAAGATGACACTGGATGCAATATCAAAGTACAGACCGCAACATCGTCGGATGTCGGTGACACTAGCTGGGGACCTCTAATTTGTGATGGTGACATTGACCTACCATTAGGGTCACTCCAAGAACAGCGTGACCCCGTCGTCCTGCATGGCAATGTCATCCATTGGCTCGTATGGGATGATGAAGAAATACTAACCTACAATATACACAACCGGAAGCTAGGTGTGGTGAAGCTCCCGCCCATCAACTACCAAGAAAGACAGCGACACCTGGGAAGATCGCCGGACGGAAGGCTGCAATTGCTCGTCACTGCACTGGTGGAAAAAGGGCCTTTGGTCGCGGTTCGCAACTGCCATTAGTCGCGGTTGCGCAACCGCGACCGAACGGGCGCGACTAAAGCCTCCCCCCCCCCCTTTAGTCGCGGTTGCTTAAGAACCGCGACTAAAGGCCCGTCCACGTGGGCGCCAGGTGGCCGTCGGGGCGGAGGACCTTTAGTCGCGGTTCTTCTGGCCAACCGCGACTAAAGGCCGCCGCAGGTTTAGGGTTTTAGCCCCCCCCCCCCTTAAACCTGTTTTCTGTTTAATTTGTATTGTTTTATTTCTTTTGTGCTTTATTTTAATTTTGAAGGAGTTTCATATATTCTACGGTACTACATACATGCATAATGGCCTTAGGTACACATCGATGTCGTTGCCGGGTTGCTTCGGACCTTGGATGAGCACTGGCATCATAATGAACTTCCGCTTCATGCACAACCAAGGAGGAAGGTTGTAGATGCATAGAGTCACGGGCCAGGTGCTATGGCTGGAGCTCTGCTCGCCAAAAGGATTCATGCCATCCGTACTTAGAGCAAATCTTATGTTCCTTACGTCAGCTGCAAAATCTTTGAACCATCTGTCGATCTTTCTCCATTGCGTTCCATCTGCGGTGTGTCTCAACTCCCCGTCCGACTTACGGTCCTCTTTATGCCATCGCAACAACTTGGCATGCTCTTTGTTCCTGAACAGACGTTTCAACCGTGGTATTATAGGAGCATACCACATCACCTTGGCGGGAACCCTCTTCCTGGGTTTCTGGCCCTCAACATCGTCACCAGGGTCATCGCCTCTGATCTTATAACGCAATCCAGTGCATACCGGGCATTCATTCAAATTCTCGTATTCACCGCGGTAGAGGATGCAGTCGTTGATGCATGCATGTATCTTCAGAACCTCTAAACCTAGAGGGCAGACAACCTTCTTTGCTTCGTACGTACTGGCGGGCAACTCGTTATCCTTTGGAAACATATTCTTCAACATTTTCAGCAAGTTTTCAAATGCCGAGTCAGCTACACCTGCCTCTGCCTTCCATTTCATCAAATCCAGTGTGCAGCCCAGCTTTTTCAGACCATCATCGCATCCGGGGTACAGCGCCTTTCTGTGATCCTCTAACATGCGATCCAAATTCTCCCTCTCCTTTTCAGTTTCGCAGCGTCTCCGTGCATCAGCAATGGTCCGACCAAGATCATCAACGGGATCATCACGTGCCTCTTCTTCACCTTCCCCTTCACCTTCAGCATCCTCCATGAAAGTATCACCGAAATGAGCAAGATAGCTTTCATCGATGAAATCATCCTCTTCTTCATCTTCTTCCATTATAACCCCTCTTTCTCCATGCTTGGTCCAACAATTATAGCTTGGCATGAAACTGTGCCGAAGCAGATGCATGTGAACATCTCTTGAGGAAGAGTAACCCTTCTGATTCTTACAGATAACACATGGACAGATAACAAAACCCCCCTGCTTGTTCGCATTAGCCACTACGAGGAAATCTTTCAAACGCGTAGTGAACTCGCCGGAGAGTCGGTTACCGTACATCCATTGTCGATTCATCTGTATTATTATAATATAAAATATATAATTAACCATCATGCATTTGTTAAACTAACTAGCTACAAACAATATAAATTAAACAATGAACTGCACACATGCATATTTTATCAATGACACACATGCATGAAAGGTTCAAGTTGCTAACCGCGATCGAGGAGGAAAAAATAAATGAGGAACCTCAAGTGTGGCTCCAACACTTCATATCATGTTTGTTTCACCCTCTTAGGGCATTTCATCAAACACCTTGTGTGCATAAGAGGAACCAAAAGCAAACCTACACCCCCTTGTGAAGCTTGTGAAGAGAAGTGGCACCAAATGGCTAAGTGAGCGTGCTGAACTGGTATATATAGGGGAGGAGCTTTAGTCGCGGTTGGCCTGGCCAACCGCGACTAAAGGCCTTTGCGCACCTTTAGTCGCGGTTGGCCTGGCCAACCGCGACTAAAGCCCCTCACGTGCACCAGCTGGCCACCGAGCGCCCTGGGCCCAGGCCTTTGGTCGCGGTTCGTCTGCCGAACCGCGACTAAAGACTTCATTAGTCGCGGTTCCTACAGTTTCGCGACTAATGGGGCTGGACGGAAGCCTCTTTTTCTACCAGTGCACTGATGGGTTCTTGATCTCCGTTTGGCTACAACAGTGTGGCGGTAGTTGGGTGCTAGAAGCCGTGATCGATGCAGAGGAGAAGCTACGGGCGTTAGATCCTTACATCCCTCCTGGCCCTGTGGTAATTGAGTTTGAATGCTCAGGAGAGATGTGGCAGGTCGTGTTGATGAAGATATGGTTTAATGAGTTACATCATGGTCCGCTCATTGTTCTTGACTTGGAGACAAAGGAGATGCGCAGGCAAGCCCAACATCCCTGCTTGCTGTTTGAGGTTGACTTGACTGCGCGGTTGCTAGCCATGAAAACATTTTCCTAGTCATGACATGTGTTGAGTAATGGAGTAAAGTTGGGCAGCAGGATGCTAATGCATACCAAAAATTCAAAATGCTTTTGGATTTGTCATTGTACAACTCATGTACTTTGTTTCAAATAAGTAGTTTTCTTTTTCAGCTGGTGTTCAAAGACATAAAGCCATGGATCAATTAATTTGGGTTAATGTTCTGTTATGCAAAAGAAATTCAGCTAATCAGCCGGTATTAGTTTAGGTGAGGAAGAATCTTTTGATCACAACCGCACAGCGTTGCTAGGCTGATCATTTGATTAGGCGATGACAATTGACTTGAACAAAACAAACAAACAAACAAACAAACAAACAAAAACATTTTCAGTCTCTCTGAGTCAGCGGGCCATGGTTATTGTCATAATCAACATAATGTTTATATCCTCACAAGAAAAATTGTTAAATTTGAAGTAAACGCATAGGTATAGATGCTGCTACAAAATCAATATCAGGAGTCCAATGTAGGAGCGGATCGAGTCCAGTCTGTTTCCTAGTCGAATTACGTTGGCGGGTCCTAGCTAGCTAGAGTACCTAACTAGCCATCAACAACCTGTACCGCTGATGGCGCCACCGGAACGTCCACGAAAAGGCCCGTGCACTCCTAGGAAGCTCCAGCTTCGTTGACCACGTGTACGCCTTCCGGCGGACCTCCCGCTCGAGATCTCACACCATTCTATACTTACCGGTTGCGCCTCCATCTTCATGCTATGCCCGCGCAAAGTAGTTTCGTGTGACTTAGAGTGTTTTCGTGTGAGACAAAATGGTTCTGTTAGAGGTCATTTGGCAGGGGTTGCGTCTTGAGGGAGGTGTGAGTTATTTATGTTGTGCGTGGGTGGGTGCGACGTAGACGTACTAACTCGTTTGATAAGATATAAATGCATAGCTTGTATCTTTATGGTTGAGCCAAGAAATAAAAATAAATTACAACAAGAATCAGCATCCCACATGCATAGTTGCATACGCCCATGATGCATTTTGTGGTTGACGTCGTCGGATGTACACGTGCATGCATACCACCGATAGTTGCATACCACCGATGTATACCACCGATGTATACGCCCATAGTTGCATACCACCGATGTAGGATACACCTTCCTCTTCCAGGTTTTTCTTGGTTTATCCTTCATCTCCTGAATAGGTTGAGCATCGGTGTCATGGGTGGCCTTCTCCCTAATAGTACTGAGGACACCCACATAAGACACTATTGTTTCAGAAGTTACAACAACTTTGCTACGATTGTGCAAACTGGGAACTGATAGTTATCAGCACAAATATGGATTACAGATTAATGGAACAGAACCATAATATGGATTACAGATGGAATAGTCCCGTTGTCCTCGGGTCTTCCAACTTCCATGTAGTCCAGCCATTGGTTCCAGCTCGATCGCCTGTCACATAGTCCTCCTTGTACTTGAAGAAGAAAACATGGTCAGAAAGCAAATTTGGCTCCCCAAATAAAGCAAAGCAAATTTGAGAAATAAAAAGGGAGAGTTTCTACTAAACCCGCACAGAACGGCAGCACTAGCTAGTACATCTACAGGTTAGCAACTTCTTTCAAAACATGGTCACATGTATGGAATTACTCAAAACATCAGGATTCTATACGGGCTAATTAAGCATGGGAACTAACAAGCAGAAAAAAGACATATATGATACAATACAGGTAGGTGTGTTCAACAAGTTCGGCGTACTTCAGTAATAATGATACAAGTTGAATTTTTACTGCACAATGCATGAGTTATTTCCAGTATATAGGGTATTTCGAACAACAGAGAAGTAAAAGCTGGACAGAAAACAAATGCTAGCACAAATACCTTTGGCGGGGCCACCTATTGATCTGGTCCGCTTCCTCTAACTTTGGACACCCCCTGACCTCCACCTCCTTTATATTTGCAACCACCTCTGCTCCACCAATTGAAACTAGGTCTTGACATTTCTTAATCACCAATTTCTCGAGTGATACAAGATAATTGTGCCAAACGTTGCCTGGAATGGATTTTATTCCGTTGCATCCTTCAATTTCAAGTGAGACGAGGGATGTGAGGTTCTCTATGCAGCTGGGAATACATGGAGAGATATCCCCACATTCGTTTAAGCGTAGGCTTTGGAGGCATGATGGCAACACAAAACCTGTTCGCCACTTGAGACTTGTGCACTCATCAACCACCAGATGTTTTAGATAGGGAAACCATTCAGCTGGCAGGGACTTTAACTCCGAACAACAACAGCTGATTTCAATTTTCTCAATAGCAGGTAGATGCTCTTGTGTTACCAGGTCATCAAGGGTTGGAAATTTACGACAGTCACTAAATTTTATGACTTTAAGGGACGAGAATGCTCCAATTCTGCTAGTGCCCGCGGGAACGGACCTATTAGAGGAGTCTCTAATAGATGCAAGAGATTCACACCAAATATGCAGCTCTCGTAGTGCTGGAAGACTCCACGTTTGCAGTTGGATGGATGTGACAGACTTGCATGCTAAAGTAAATTTAGTGAGAGAGCAGCAGTCGATATTGCAAAAGAGACCAGAATCCCGTAGGCCGAGCTGCTTAAGGGACCGAGAAACCAATCTCTGGAGGTGGATGTTTTTACATCGGGATACGTACAGTGCTTCAAGTAAATGCAAATCCCCAAATTTTTCAGTTGGTATTGATGCTAACATGTTGCAATCTCCAATTACAATTTTCTTGATGCCTGGTACATAACCTCGATGCAGAAAATCTTCGAGGCATGATATATTTTTGCACCCTTCAATTCTTACGTCTGTGAGGGACTGGAATGCGGGTATTTCATTTAAGTTTATGTTGTTGATTCCATCACAACTTTCCAAAGTGAGTGATTCTAAACTTGGCAAGTTTTGTGGCTGAAACCAGCTTGGGAGTGAGGAATCGCCATAATTCTGGAGGAGCAGAGACTTGAGACTGGTAGGAGGTTGTAGAACTTCAAGCACTTCTCTGTTCTTAGGCTGATGAGAAGCTTATATGATGGTTGGAATTAGCGGGTCCCAGGGCGAATGCATATTCAATGTCAACCTATCAAGATATTTCTTATTTTTCAGTTCAGCTTCAGCTGCCTGATCCTTACTTAGGATGCCAACATTATTTATCACCAAATACCCGTGAATTCGGTTCAGATTCTTTACTGACATAACTCCTTGCTCCTCTTTATTGGCCGAGTCAAGAGTTAATCCTATTGATTCGAGTTTCTCCAAACTGATCAACTTCCCAAAGTCACCGGGAATTTCCAGGTTGCATTTCTTGGCATATAAAATCTGCATATAATATAGCAAACAGAAAGTTGAAGGAATTTTCTTCAAAGAACAAGCTCTGGAGATTTCAAGGTACCGAAGATGCTTCCAGTTGCCAATATTATCTGGTAACTTATCTGCAGAGGCACAAGACATCACACGCAAACGGAGAAGTTCAGTACACCAGCGACCCATTACAATAACTGCATTTCTTCCTAAACTCTTCTTGCAAATTAGGGTACGCAGCTTTGTGTACTTGCATAAGCTCAGCAAGTTGGATCTGTCAAAATCACTGCTAGGGAGTACGTAGAAATGACGAACCTTCTGGGGAATTTTATTAAAGACACTCTTATTTTGTAAGATGAAGCAGTCATACTCCGACACTTTTTGTGCCATGTCATGCAATAAGTCATGGATCACGTATCGATCACTAATCTTTTGAAAGAAAGACCGTGCTACAAGGTCTTCAAAATACTGACAGCCAATATTTTGAATTGGAGGTACAAAGCACAGAATGCGAAGCATTGCTTCAAATAGAATGGTAAATATATGTAGCTCAACCGAAGGGCAGGTAAAATGTCAGTCTCCTTTTGTTCCAACTCCCACAGTTCACTCTCAAGTATAGACTTCCAATGTGACACTTCAGGAATTGCTTTCAACATGCGTCCCAGAGTAATGGTAGCCAAAGGAGAGCCCTTCAATTTAGGAAGTATACTTTCACCAATGCACTCCAAGTCAGGATAATTTCTACAATCCTCAGATCCAAACATGCATAATTTGAAGAATTCCCTAAAGGCATCATCATTTAGACCATCTAATGTAACAGACTCATTTGTGCACACCCCCTTGGTAACATTTTCACATCTAGTTGTGACCAACATCGCACTTCCCTCTTGGACACCGCAAAAAGGTGCACAAAACTTCTCCCAACACCGCCCATTATCCTTCAAGGCATCATCCCACACATCATCAAGGACAATCAATAACCTTTTATTGTTCACGTGCTTCTTCAGAGCATTTTGAAGAGATTCCAAACTACTCTCAGTAGTTGCCTCTTTTCCAGTAAAGGATTGTATGACCTCTTTAGTTAACCTCTTAACATCAAAGTCATCTGAGACACAAATCCAAATTCTCTTCTCAAACTGTGAATGAACTTGTTGATGGTTGATGATATGCTGGGCCAATGTAGTCTTTCCGACACCACCAATTCCACCTATCACGAAAACAGGAAGACTTGATTCATTATTGACATGGTTGCTTGTTGATGCATTGATTGGACTAGTTGCTCTCTTGCGTTCAAGTACATTGAGAAATCCCAAGACTTGCTTCAGCTCCTTGTCATGACCCAAGAATATATTTTTTCTCTTTTCCGATAAAGAGGAGATGTTCTCTGGCCTGACTAATCTGTCAAAGCGTTGTACAATTCCACGAAGCCCCTCAAGCTCACCCGAAAGACGATTCAACCTCAACTGGATGCCATCTAGTTTGTTGAAGCTGCCTTGGATGACGGTATCTGAGAATTCAATGAAAGGTGACTGGCTTGCATTGCCCTCCACTTGCACCTTCTTCTCATACCATCCGAACTCATCAAGAAGATCCTCGGCATCAGACACTGCATCCTTGAGATTCGGAAGGACGCTTGCCACAAGGTCGTCGTGGCTCCTCCACTCTGCTTTATTAATGAGGTCATACATTGCAGGGAGAGTTTCCCTGAGACATTGCAGGCCACTCTCCAACTCCAGTACACGACCCTTGAGATCTTGCTTCTGTGCACCACTCCATTGCGAGTGCAGGGATGAAATGGCAGATTTGGTCCACTGCCAGAAAGTGGCACACTCATTGGCGATACGGATGGTCACGATGGCAGTAGATAAGCTCATGGTGGCTGGAGTCTGGAACAACAACAGCTGATTTCAATTTTCTCAATAGCAGGTAGATGCTCTTGTGTTACCAGGTCATCAAGGGTTGGCAATTTACGACAGTCACTAAATTTTATGACTTTAAGGGACGAGAATGCTCCAATTCTGCTAGTGCCCGCGGGAACGGACCTATTAGAGGAGTCTCTAATAGATGCAAGAGATTCACACCAAATATGCAGCTCTTGTAGTGCTGGAAGACTCCACGTTTGCAGTTGGATGGATGTGACAGACTTGCATGCTAAAGTAAATTTAGTGAGAGAGCAGCAGTCGATATTGCAAAAGAGACCAGAATCCCGTAGGCCGAGCTGCTTAAGGGACCGAGAAACCAATCTCTGGAGGTGGATGTTTTTACATCGGGATACGTACAGTGCTTCAAGTAAATGCAAATCCCCAAATTTTTCAGTTGGTATTGATGCTAACATGTTGCAATCTCCAATTACAATTTTCTTGATGCCTGGTACATAACCTCGATGCAGAAAATCTTCGAGGCTTGATATATTTTTGCACCCTTCAATTCTTACGTCTGTGAGGGACTGGAATGCGGGTATTTCATTTAAGTTTATGTTGTTGATTCCATCACAACTTTCCAAAGTGAGTGATTCTAAACTTGGCAAGTTTTGTGGCTGAAACCAGCTTGGGAGTGAGGAATCGCCATAATTCTGGAGGAGCAGAGACTTGAGACTGGTAGGAGGTTGTAGAACTTCAAGCACTTCTCTGTTCTTAGGCTGATGAGAAGCTTATATGATGGTTGGAATTAGCGGGTCCCAGGGCGAATGCATATTCAATGTCAACCTATCAAGATATTTCTTATTTTTCAGTTCAGCTTCAGCTGCCTGATCCTTACTTAGGATGCCAACATTATTTATCACCAAATACCCGTGAATTCGGTTCAGATTCTTTATTGACATAACTCCTTGCTCCTCTTTATTGGCCGAGTCAAGAGTTAATCCTATTGATTCGAGTTTCTCCAAACTGATCAACTTCCCAAAGTCACCGGGAATTTCCAGGTTGCATTTCTTGGCATATAAAATCTGCATATAATATAGCAAACAGAAAGTTGAAGGAATTTTCTTCAAAGAACAAGCTCTGGAGATTTCAAGGTAACGAAGATGCTTCCAGTTGCCAATATTATCTGGTAACTTATCTGCAGAGGCACAAGACATCACACGCAAACGGAGAAGTTCAGTACACCAGCGACCCATTACAATAACTGCATTTCTTCCTAAACTCTTCTTGCAAATTAGGGTACGCAGCTTTGTGTACTTGCATAAGCTCAGCAAGTTGGATCTGTCAAAATCACTGCTAGGGAGTACGTAGAAATGACGAACCTTCTGGGGAATTTTATTAAAGACACTCTTATTTCGTAAGATGAAGCAGTCATACTCCGACACTTTTTGTGCCATGTCATGCAATAAGTCATGGATCACGTATCGATCACTAATCTTTTGAAAGAAAGACCGTGCTACAAGGTCTTCAAAATACTGACAGTCAATATTTTGAATTGGAGGTACAAAGCACAGAATGCGAAGCATTGCTTCAAATAGAATGGTAAATATATGTAGCTCAACCGAAAGGCAGGTAAAATGTCAGTCTCCTTTTGTTCCAACTCCCACAGTTCACTCTCAAGTATAGACTTCCAATGTGACACTTCAGGAATTGCTTTCAACATGCGTCCCAGAGTAATGGTAGCCAAAGGAGAGCCCTTCAATTTAGGAAGTATACTTTCACCAATGCACTCCAAGTCAGGATAATTTCTACAATCCTCAGATCCAAACATGCATAATTTGAAGAATTCCCTAAAGGCATCATCATTTAGACCATCTAATGTAACAGACTCATTTGTGCACACCCCCTTGGTAACATTTTCACATCTAGTTGTGACCAACATCGCACTTCCCTCTTGGACACCGCAAAAAGGTGCACAAAACTTCTCCCAACACCGCCCATTATCCTTCAAGGCATCATCCCACACATCATCAAGGACAATCAATAACCTTTTATTGTTCACGTGCTTCTTCAGAGCATTTTGAAGAGATTCCAAACTACTCTCAGTAGTTGCCTCTTTTCCAGTAAAGGATTGTATGACCTCTTTAGTTAACCTCTTAACATCAAAGTCATCTGAGACACAAATCCAAATTCTCTTCTCAAACTGTGAATGAACTTGTTGATGGTTGATGATATGCTGGGCCAATGTAGTCTTTCCGACACCACCAATTCCACCTATCACGAAAACAGGAAGACTTGATTCATTATTGACATGGTTGCTTGTTGATGCATTGATTGGACTAGTTGCTCTCTTGCGTTCAAGTACATTGAGAAATCCCAAGACTTGCTTCAGCTCCTTGTCATGACCCAAGAATATATTTTTTCTCTTTTCCGATAAAGAGGAGATGTTCTCTAGCCTGACTAATCTGTCAAAGCGTTGTACAATTCCACGAAGCCCCTCAAGCTCACCCGAAAGACGATTCAACCTCAACTGGATGCCATCTAGTTTGTTGAAGCTGCCTTGGATGACGGTATCTGAGAATTCAATGAAAGGTGACTGGCTTGCATTGCCCTCCACTTGCACCTTCTTCTCATACCATCCGAACTCATCAAGAAGATCCTCGGCATCAGACACTGCATCCTTGAGATTCGGAAGGACGCTTGCCACAAGGTCGTCGTGGCTCCTCCACTCTGCTTTATTAATGAGGTCATACATTGCAGGGAGAGTTTCCCTGAGACATTGCAGGCCACTCTCCAACTCCAGTACACGACCCTTGAGATCTTGCTTCTGTGCAATACTCCATTGCGAGTGCAGGGATGAAATGGCAGATTTGGTCCACTGCCAGAAAGTGGCACACTCATTGGCGATACGGATGGTCACGATGGCAGTAGATAAGCTCATGGTGGCTGGAGTCTGGAACAACAACAGCTGATTTCAATTTTCTCAATAGCAGGTAGATGCTCTTGTGTTACCAGGTCATCAAGGGTTGGCAATTTACGACAGTCACTAAATTTTATGACTTTAAGGGACGAGAATGCTCCAATTCTGCTAGTGCCCGCGGGAACGGACCTATTAGAGGAGTCTCTAATAGATGCTAGAGATTCACACCAAATATGCAGCTCTCGTAGTGCTGGAAGACTCCACGTTTGCAGTTGGATGGATGTGACAGACTTGCATGCTAAAGTAAATTTAGTGAGAGAGCAGCAGTCGATATTGCAAAAGAGACCAGAATCCCGTAGGCCGAGCTGCTTAAGGGACCGAGAAACCAATCTCTGGAGGTGGATGTTTTTACATCGGGATACGTACAGTGCTTCAAGTAAATGCAAATCCCCAAATTTTTCAGTTGGTATTGATGCTAACATGTTGCAATCTCCAATTACAATTTTCTTGATACCTGGTACATAACCTCGATGCAGAAAATCTTCGAGGCTTGATATATTTTTGCACCCTTCAATTCTTACGTCTGTGAGGGACTGGAATGCGGGTATTTCATTTAAGTTTATGTTGTTGATTCCATCACAACTTTCCAAAGTGAGTGATTCTAAACTTGGCAAGTTTTGTGGCTGAAACCAGCTTGGGAGTGAGGAATCGCCATAATTCTGGAGGAGCAGAGACTTGAGAATGGTAGGAGGTTGTAGAACTTCAAGCACTTCTCTGTTCTTAGGCTGATGAGAAGCTTATATGATGGTTGGAATTAGCGGGTCCCAGGGCGAATGCATATTCAATGTCAACCTATCAAGATATTTCTTATTTTTCAGTTCAGCTTCAGCTGCCTGATCCTTACTTAGGATGCCAACATTATTTATCACCAAATACCCGTGAATTCGGTTCAGATTCTTTACTGACATAACTCCTTGCTCCTCTTTATTGGCCGAGTCAAGAGTTAATCCTATTGATTCGAGTTTCTCCAAACTGATCAACTTCCCAAAGTCACCGGGAATTTCCAGGTTGCATTTCTTGGCATATAAAATCTGCATATAATATAGCAAACAGAAAGTTGAAGGAATTTTCTTCAAAGAACAAGCTCTGGAGATTTCAAGGTACCGAAGATGCTTCCAGTTGCCAATATTATCTGGTAACTTATCTGCAGAGGCACAAGACATCACACGCAAACGGAGAAGTTCAGTACACCAGCGACCCATTACAATAACTGCATTTCTTCCTAAACTCTTCTTGCAAATTAGGGTACGCAGCTTTGTGTACTTGCATAAGCTCAGCAAGTTGGATCTGTCAAAATCACTGCTAGGGAGTACGTAGAAATGACGAACCTTCTGGGGAATTTTATTAAAGACACTCTTATTTCGTAAGATGAAGCAGTCATACTCCGACACTTTTTGTGCCATGTCATGCAATAAGTCATGGATCACGTATCGATCACTAATCTTTTGAAGGAAAGACCGTGCTACAAGGTCTTCAAAATACTGACAGCCAATATTTTGAATTGGAGGTACAAAGCACAGAATGCGAAGCATTGCTTCAAATAGAATGGTACATATATGTAGCTCAACCGAAGGGCAGGTAAAATGTCAGTCTCCTTTTGTTCCAACTCCCACAGTTCACTCTCAAGTATAGACTTCCAATGTGACACTTCAGGAATTGCTTTCAACATGCGTCCCAGAGTAATGGTAGCCAAAGGAGAGCCCTTCAATTTAGGAAGTATACTTTCACCAATGCACTCCAAGTCAGGATAATTTCTACAATCCTCAGATCCAAACATGCATAATTTGAAGAATTCCCTAAAGGCATCATCATTTAGACCATCTAATGTAACAGACTCATTTGTGCACACCCCCTTGGTAACATTTTCACATCTAGTTGTGACCAACATCGCACTTCCCTCTTGGACACCGCAAAAAGGTGCACAAAACTTCTCCCAACACCGCCCATTATCCTTCAAGGCATCATCCCACACATCATCAAGGACAATCAATAACCTTTTATTGTTCACGTGCTTCTTCAGAGCATTTTGAAGAGATTCCAAACTACTCTCAGTAGTTGCCTCTTTTCCAGTAAAGGATTGTATGACCTGTTTAGTTAACCTCTTAACATCAAAGTCATCTGAGACACAAATCCTAATTCTCTTCTCAAACTGTGAATGAACTTGTTGATGGTTGATGATATGCTGGGCCAATGTAGTCTTTCCGACACCACCAATTCCACCTATCACGAAAACAGGAAGACTTGATTCATTATTGACATGGTTGCTTGTTGATGCATTGATTGGACTAGTTGCTCTCTTGCGTTCAAGTACATTGAGAAATCCCAAGACTTGCTTCAGCTCCTTGTCATGACCCAAGAATATATTTTTTCTCTTTTCCGATAAAGAGGAGATGTTCTCTGGCCTGACTAATCTGTCAAAGCGTTGTACAATTCCACGAAGCCCCTCAAGCTCACCCGAAAGACGATTCAACCTCAACTGGATGCCATCTAGTTTGTTGAAGCTGCCTTGGATGACGGTATCTGAGAATTCAATAAAAGGTGACTGGCTTGCATTGCCCTCCACTTGCACCTTCTTCTCATACCATCCGAACTCATCAAGAAGATCCTCGGCATCAGACACTGCATCCTTGAGATTCGGAAGGACGCTTGCCACAAGGTCGTCGTGGCTCCTCCACTCTGCTTTATTAATGAGGTCATACATTGCAGGGAGAGTTTCCCTGAGACATTGCAGGCCACTCTCCAACTCCAGTACACGACCCTTGAGATCTTGCTTCTGTGCACCACTCCATTGCGAGTGCAGGGATGAAATGGCAGATTTGGTCCACTGCCAGAAAGTGGCACACTCATTGGCGATACGGATGGTCACGATGGCAGTAGATAAGCTCATGGTGGCTGGAGTCTGGACATCTATTTTTCATCCTTCAAGCAAATAATGGACGTATTAGCATCGCGTTCATAAATTTTGCAGTCAGAGTATTTAACAAGCAGACTATTTATAAACAACAACCCGACTATGATATGTTTTCACCAAAAATTCACATGGAATTAGTTTCAACAGATACGTTAGCAAGTTAGAGGAACACATGAACTGAAATAAACTAGTCTTTTACAATTATTAACAAAGAGTAAAAGATACTTTACTTTGACTAAAAATCATATACGCTGGGCTATTCAAGTGAGATTTATTCACATATGTATGTGAGAGAAAGAGCCTGTGCAGGAACAAATGGAACATGTGCAATATAATGGAGTTTAAACATGAAAGAGATGCCCCTAATTTAATGAATTTACGCGACTCTGGAAGCAGTACATGAAAAAACCAAATCATATTCACCACCTACTTCACATCTTCATAACAGCGTGTTCTGTTCCGCTTCCTCTCCGCTCTAGTTCTGTCTTCCTCAGCTTTGCTGAATTTCCTTCAAAAAAGAAGGTTTCTTATAAGCTAAAACAGCTCAGTGGATTCTAGTTCTAACAACAAACAGAAACAAAAACAAAAAATGGTACGTGGAACGCAGAAGGAGAAATCAGGATGTAGAAGAAAGCAAAAGGTTCAAGAGGGGGCTGCTCACCTTGATTGGTGCTGCTTGGCGTGGACGAGCGCTCACTGTCAAAAGCAATGCAGGAGAGAAATGAAGCTAACAGCCCTCACAGGAGGGGAGCCTAACAAGCTACAGGAGTCAACCCTCACAGCTTCTGGGAAGCTTCCAGGAAGAAGCAAGCCATGATCATGGGTGAGCTCACAGCTTTGTTCGCTTGCTGTTGCATATCATAAATTCATGATGCTACCTGCTCCTTGTTGTTATGCTAAATTCATTATGCTACCTGTTCCTTATTGCTCACAAAATTCATGATGCTACCTGCTCCTTGTTGCATACAAAATGCTGGGAAGCTTCCACGAAGAAGCAACCATGGTCCCGGGTGAGCTCACAGCTTTGTCCGCTTGCCGGTGCACCAGGTTGTAATGCTATGGTCACATATCTTAAATTGTTGATGCTACCTACTTCTTGTTTCATACTTTAGATCATATACTTTTCTCCCAGGTGTCTCTAGCATTAACGAATAGAATAGACTAAGCGAGCGGAATACAGACATCCTCGATGACGCGTATACTGTGTGAAAGCAAGAAAATTAATACCCCGCAGCAAGGCAAAACAGACAAATGAAGAAGTATTATCCCTGTAAGCCAGCTGTAATACACGCAAATTTAAATTCAGAAGCCTGTTACTGCATCTGTACTGTATTAATATGAAAAAAAGGGTACCATAGTCGCCAAATGACCTTCATACATGGAAAAGAAATCAAATCGTGAATCTGGTAGAAGAAAGGCGTCGATGAGTGTTTGCTGTCAAAAGTGCAGTGGCATCATCAGCAGGAGAAGGAGAGAAATGAACCGAGCAATGTTGGATGAGAGGCAGGAGTGATCAACAAGGAGTCAGCCTTCACAGCTTCTGGGGAACTTCAAGGAAGAACCAGCCATGGTCGCGGTTGAGCTCACAGCTTTGTCCGCTTGCCGGTGCACCCATGTGTAAGCTATAGTATCATTTCTTAACTTTATGACGCTACCTGTTCCTTAATGCATTCTTAATCACATTCAGGATCTACCTGCTCCCTTGTTGCATATCATAATTATACTCCCTCCGTCAAAAAACTTGTCATCAAAATAGACAAAAAGGAATGTATCTAGAATTAAAATACATCTAGATACATCCCCTTTTATTCATTTTGATGACAAGTATTTTCGGACGGAGGGAGTACGTATTAGTATTGCTTATGTCTATATCTGGAGAAAAGAGTTATGCTCTGCTTGTAAATGAAAGCAGAGGATGCTAGTCCAGGAGCAACAGAAATGGGCAATCAAATACTCCCTCCGTCCGAAAAAGCTTGTCCCTCGAAATGGATGTATCTAGCACCAATTTAATGCTAGATACATCCATTGAGGAAAAAGCTTGGAACCTCTGCTGACTGCTGCACAGTGCACTAGTCCCTTCTGAAATGATCTATAACCTCAAGAACATGTGCAGCTTCTCATAGCAAGCAGCCTGAGGCCTGAAGCCAGCTCTGTCACATGTGCACACTGCAATAAATTCCTTTGGAAATAATCTATCCATCCTGGAAAACAAGTGCAGCTTTCTGTTAGCTTGATTACAACCTGGAATAAATAATTATAATTACTGCGCTCTTCTGAATTAAACCTGTTAATCCAGAAACCTCACAAGGCAGCAACAGTCAAGTTATAATATTGGTTGCAACAATCAAAGAATTAAACCATATCCTCGAAGCTAACCATAGCATAATATAAAATCTGGGCAAGCAAGCCCTGCAGACTAATTAAACCATATCCTCTTCTTTTCTGGCAATTATGCTAGCCTGCAAGATAAAACTAAAATATCCATACATAGACAGCCTTAAGAACATATCCTCTTCTCAGAGATCAAAAATAGATGCTTAAGAACATTATTACTAATTGTTCAAACTAATCCTAGCCGACTCTGGTCAAGGCAAACCCAACATAGAAGAGTGGTCTGAACCTTCCTTGCATCTCTATGCACCGGCTAATCTACCTTAGAGCTAGTACCTCTGCTGCTGCTGCCTTTTTTTTCCGAATGAGAAACATGTGCAGCCTTTCATAGAAAGTGGCCAGAAGTCTGAAGCCAGTTCCGTTGCAGTTTGATCATCACAAGGCAACAAGAAAGTCGCAAACCAACCTCTTGTGTTCATTTAGTTATAAATCCTCCTCCCTGAAACTTTAGGCAAGCTCCACTCCTACATCAAACTTTAGGCTGGAGAAAAGTGCAGTAAGATGTAAGAGTTAAACACGACCGTGTAATAGGTGTCCGTGTAGGATTAGAAAAGTAAGCTGAGTTCTAGTAGGATTACTAGTCCGAGTCAAGTATCTAGTCCCTACATGGACGTGTATATAAGCACCGGCAAGGCTGCTTTGTACACCACAACGAAAAGAGCAATAAACCATGAGCGACAAGCTCCTGTAGCTATCACCAAAATCAGTTTTCCTCTGTACTAGTTTACGTTCGCAAGTTCACGAGTGTTCCGCCGAGAGAGTCGCTCCGTCGATCAAGTTCGTATCGATCCTGTACGGCGTGCACGTAGTGCTAGCTAGCTACAAAATCCATCAAGCTGCTTGCTTGCTTGCTTGCTAGCTTTGCACAAACGTGTTTCAGCTCCTGGTGAATTGATCTAGCGATCAAAAGCCAACATAAGAGTGGTGCTCTGCTGGTACGTAAAAGAAAGCACAAATGGGCAAAATCAATAGCTTAGTTCCTTTCAATAATTAATTAAAGGCATCAAATGCTTTTTGGCTGGTAAATATGCCTGTTCATTGTTCAAACTAATCTCGATTGTGGACAGGCAGGCAGATGCAGTGCTGTGATCAATGATCATGCATGCTACAACCACAAGCCAAGACAAACAAAAAAGAGCTAGTCTGAACCCTGCTACAAACCTACGTATATACTGTATTAGTGAGCTAAAGTACACTGCCTTAGCTAGCTCGGCTTCAGACTGCAATAAATTCCTTCTGAAATCAAGTGTAGCTTTCTGTTATGTTGGTTGCTGCTTCGAATAAACAATCATACTTACCGCGCTCTTTTGAATTAAACCTGTTAATCCAGAAACCTCACAAGGCAATAGTCAAGTGATAATCTTGGTTGCAATCAACGTAGCATAAGCCCTAAGTGCAGAGACGATGACGAAGAGGCTCAATGCTCCGCACGTTGGTTAGCTTCAAGCCTTGAGGAAAACGGTAGACTGCACAGAGCTATGTGCAGTGCAGTTGACACTATTCCGAAAGACTTGAAGCAAATTAACAAGCATTGCACCTCTTTTTTATTTTTAATGACTTATTACAACTCAGAAATAAAAAGAAAAAAATTAATATAGCAGAAAAGAAAAAAAAACTATATAGAAAACTACTCAGAAATGAATTGAAGCAAAAAATAGTTGTGATTAACTGTACTAAAAAAGGAGCATAGATGCTTATTTTTAATGACTTGTTACAACTCAGAAATAAAAAGAAGAAAAAATAGTTGTGATTAACTTTACTAAAATATGAGCA
>NC_057813.1:760403917-760408366 GCF_018294505.1 Triticum aestivum | reverse complement strand
ACTACTCAGAAATGAATTGAAGGAAAAAATATTTGTGATTAAATGTACTAAAAAAGGAGCATAGATGCTTATTTTTAATGACTTATTACAACTCAAAAATAAAAAGAAGAAAAAATAGTTGTGATTAACTTTACTAAAATATGAGCATAAATGCTTATTTTTAATGACTTATTACAATTTAAAAATAAATAGAAGAAAAAATAGTTATGATTAACTTTACTAAAAAATGAGCATAGATGCTTATTTTTAATGACTTATTACAACTCAGAAATAAAAAGAAAAAAATAAATATAACAGAAAAGAAGAAAAAAAAATATACTTCTTGTTTCATACTTTAGATCATATACTTTTCTCCCAGGTGTCTCTAGCATTAACGAATAGACAGTGGCGGAGCCAGGAATATTTTTTAGGTGTGGCAGAGTTTGTGAGGGGAAAAAACAATGTAGTAACATATAACTATGTGACGTTCCTGCTTGCTGCCTTTCTTGACGGTGATCGCTGCCATGCCCACCACGCTGACTAAAGATCGCGTGGTTGCTCTGTAATCGCTGCCTCTGTTGCATGCCATAGGGGTTAACCGACTAGGGGTCGGTCGGTCGGTCGGTAGTAGGGACAAATATCACAACAAGACATACATTGTCATGAGTTTGGAGGAGTAGCGGTTGCTCCTAGTTGTATATTGTAATACCTCAGACGATTTGAGTTCGATTAGATCTAGTTTCTTCACCGGAGAGACGGAAAGCGGTGAGGCTCGTGGGGCCATTGGTCCGGGTTCGTCTGGCCCCTTTGGTCCCGGTTGGCGTCACGAACCGGGATCAATGGGCCCTGCTCCTGGCCCACCACCAATGGTACCGGTTTGTGGCCTGAACCGGTACCAAAGCGTTGTCTTTCGGGCCGGGTCAGGCCACAAACCGGTACCAATGCAGCCAGGGGAGACGGATTTTATGTAAAAGCAAAAAAGAAAAAAGAATTTTCATAAAATAAATAAAAAACGCAAAAAAGACAAGAAAAAAAATAAGTAGAAAAAAAAATAAAATAAATAATTAGAAACAGAAAACCTTTAATAAATAAGTAGAAACAAAATAAACTTTAACAATGTAAAATAAATAAACTATAATAAAATAAATAAAAATAGCAACAACAGGTAGAAACAAAATAAAATAAATAAAGCCAAAAAGAAAGTATTTTCATAAAATAAATAAAGGACGAAGAAAATAAAATAAAATAAGTAAGTAGAAACAAAATAAATTTAATAAATAAGTAAAAACAAAATAAACATTTATAAAACATGCAGTATTATTGAAACTAAAATTATATAAAATTTATGCAACTAAAATTATCAAAGTATTTTCTGTTCAAAACAGTAAAAGAACAAAGAATTTTCATAAAGAAATTTTTTGTTAGAAACTTTAATGGCACTAACAGAAACGAGTGATTCACGCAAATATCAAAAACTAGTGATTCACACAAATTTCAAAAAATTCAAATTTAAACTATTCAAATTGGAAAACAAATGGCAGTAATAGAAAGTTTATAATTTTTATTACCTAAAAGCAAAATAAACTAAAAAATAAAGCAAAAAACAAAAACAAAAAGCAAAAAACAGAAGAAAAAACTGGGGGGGGGGGGAATGTCACCTACTGGGCCACTATGGCGTGAATACGACTAGAAACCCTACGATGGGCCAGGATTCAGGCCCGCATAAGGCCCAGTAGGCCAAACAGGCATAGCAGTGACAATTAGGCCAGTAAGCCTGCAATCGAGAGCAGCTCGAGAAGGGTGCAGCAGTGGGGCTTATAAACCACTGCGCCCCTCTCAACTAGCGAGGTGGGACTAAACTTTTGGCCACGAGCAGCATAGGGCCTTTGGTCCTGGTTGGTGGCACCAACCGGGACTAAAGGGGAGCATTGGTCCCGGTTGGTGCCACGAACCGGCACCAATGACTCCCTCTAGTCCCGGTTGGTGGCACCAACCGGGACCAAAGGCCTCTGCTTCCCGCCCTTTGGGCTGCTGAAAAGAGATCTTTGTTCCCGGTTGGTGGCACCAACCGGGACCAATGTTCTGTCTATATAAACAGCACTTGTGAAAATTTCCGTTCAGTTCTTCGATCCCGCCCGACGCCTCCAGGCTGCCCCTCTGCCTCGTCGTCGCCGTCGTCGCCTTACAGCCGCGCCCGTCGCTGCCGTCCTCTGCACCGTCACCCACGCCCGTCGCCGCCGTCCTTTGCCCCTGCCTCCGACGCTGTACGTCCCGCGCCGCCCCGACCCCGTCACCCGCGCCCATCGCCGATGCTGCCCTCTACCCCTACCTCGCTGTCGCCGCCCTCTGCCCCGACCTCGACGTCGCCGCCCTCTGCCCCGACCTCGACGTCGCCGCCCTCTGCCGCCCAGTGAGCCCTCCCTCTGCCGCCCTCTGCCGCGCGCCGCCGCCGCCGTAGTTCATTGATGTATGTATATATGTATGTTGTATGTATATGTATATATATGCAGATGTATGTATGATCCATGGATATGTATGAGTTGATGAATGATTTTTTTTGTTCATAGAATTTTTTTGTCAATTTATTAGTAAGTGCTTAGTATATAGTTGAACTAGTTGATTTAATAAAAACTACTTTATTTTATTATAGAAGTAGTTTATTTTTAGTAAATACTACTTTATTTTATTTATAGTAAGTGTTTAGTAGTTGAACTAGTTGATTTAATAAAATTATTTTATTTTATTATAGAAGTAGTTTATTTTTAGTAAGTACTACTTTATTTTATTGATAGTAAGTGTTTAGTAGTTGAACTAGTTGATTTAATAAAACTACTTTATTTTACTATAGAAGTGGTTTATTCTTAGCAAGAAAACTAATAGAACTAGTTTATTTTTTAGTTCTTATCCCCGCATCGACGTCTAAGATGCCTATCCTGCATCCTCGTCGTCGACTCAATGGAGGAGGCCTTGATCAAAGGGGCCATGTCTGGGACTGGGCTCCGTCGGGCTGGTATTGGAAGGTGCTACCTTCCGGGGGCGTAGGTTGGTGAGGAGCCAGTCCGTCATTGACCCGATCCTTGTTTGGTGGCGGTCGCGTGGGCCAGTGACGGTGCCGAGGCTTCGCGGAGGTGGTACGTCACCGTGTCAGCGAGGAGGACAAGCACGTCCGTCGCTACATGGTTGTGTTGGAGGGCAGGTTCGACAATACCTGGCAGGTTCTTCAGGGACCTCACTGGAGCTATGATCATGTGATGGTTCTTTCTCTTTGAGTGTCCACCGCCCGCGCCGATACCCGTCGGGCGCTACGGTTCTAGCTATATTAGCGATGCTATATGTATAATAGTATTCCAGGTGTATTAGTGATAATATTCGACGATGTACGAACGCAAGAGATGATGTAGTTTTGCTTATAATTGAATGCATGATAATTTGAATACTACTTTATTTTACGATTTGGTTTTGCTAAAACTGGATAGCTCTATGCAAGGCGTATGCATTTGATTAGTTGATAGCTTATAGCGTTTTTGTTTTTACAGAAATCTAGGAGCCCCCTCCATCATCCCCGCCTTCGTCCCCGTCACCGACCCCCCTTCGACCTCGAGGTGAGACTAGCCAAATCTCCATGTCAATATGAGTCCTATAAGATATTTTGAAATGTTTTTGCTCATATTTTCAACCATTGAAATGGCCATCAAGTTTGAATGCTCATATGAAGTAGATAAACATGTATATTTCCTTGCCGGCAAATTTCAGGCGCTCGATATGTCCTCTTTTAGAAAGATAATTAAACGATATTTCGGGTTGACTTTAAGTCTGTCGAGTCTCCACCATATATGAGAGGACGAAGAATCCCGACTGTTGTCGTGGGGGTAGCTTCTCCTTCGTTCCCGAGGACGAAGAATCCCGACTGTTGTCGTGGGGGTAGCTTCTCCTTCGTTCCCGTGTGCTAGACAATTTGGTGTAATGCACTCAGGAATGAAAGGAGGAGCTACCATCACTGACGGACGCAAATGTCAGAGAGAGGAATAAGTGAGGGAGAGTCTCCACCATATATATATGAGAGGACGAAGAATCCCGACTGTTGTCGTGGGGGTAGCTTCTCCTTCATTCCCGTGTGCTAGACAATTTGGTGTAATGCACTCGGGAATGAAAGGAGGAGATTCTCCATCCTAGAAACTACCCTCAATACTAGAAACAAGTGCAGTTTGTTAGCTTGGTGCAGTTGATAATATTGGTTGCAATCATCATAGGATAGAAGTTAATCCCAAGCCCCACACAATAATTAAACTGTTTCATTGAAAAACTTAAAGAAACCTAAAAGGGCCACCTTTGTTAGCTGTGTTGCGATCTGAAAGGCAAAAGGAACTAAATTGTTCCTAAATTCCCAAGCCTGCTACTTCATCTGTACTGCAGTAGTACAAAAAAAAGGGGTGTCATAGTCGCCAAATGACCCTAGCAATGTTGGATGAG
>NC_057813.1:760393375-760403519 GCF_018294505.1 Triticum aestivum | reverse complement strand
TTATCAGTCTACATAGTCAACCTTCAGAGCTTCTTAGGAAGAACTGTCGGTGTATAAGCCCAAGCCCCACAAAATAATTTTATACCCCGACTTATGAACAGACAGTAGTAGCTTCCCTGCTGGCCAACACTTGTCGGAGATTACCAAGACCAAGATTCAAGGCCCAGCTGCGCAAAAACTACTGGGAGAAGATCGAGACAAAGCATCAAGATCAACACCGAAGACAACCCTTGCCGGCAGCCGGCAAGGTGAAGGCCCGGCAAGCTCTCGCTAGCCCCCAGTGCTCCACCTCATCGAGTAGCTAATCACTAATTGATGAGGTGTCGAACCCGCAAGCAGTTAGGTGAGATTTGCCGGGCACGTGGCAACATGCTGAAAGAAGGTTAACCTTTAATGACACCGTCTAGAGAGTGTGTGATGTAAATAGGAGGTAGCTGGGCGAGAGGTGCAGAAGCCTTGCCGGGATTTCTCCTTCACATGACACCTAACGGAGTATTTAATGCTTTTGTCCTGAACTGATAAAATTAGGTATGATAACCCTGTTTGATATCTAGTCAATATGTAATGATTGTTTTACCACTGTGGTAACCCCTTTGAGCTATAAAAAGGAGGACTAGGGCAATTTTTACGAGGATCGAACCCTAGCACAACTTGCATGCATAGCTGCTCTCACTCTGCACCTTGCCGGGGAAAGCGCTCCTTGTACATGTGCCCATACACGTCCAATACACAAAGCAGGAGTAGGGTTTTATACCTCACGGTGGCCTGAACCTAGGTAAAAACCTTTGCATTTTCTCTTAATTTTGCTCTTTGTGCTTGTGCATTCCTTTAGCGGAACCACAAAGGGGCTAGATGGCCCCATAGATCGTCGTGCGCACGACAAGAACCAGCCATAGTCCCGGGCGAGCCACAATTTTGTCCCGGGTGAGCACACCGAGGTGTAACCTATATGATTTCATATCTAAAATTTACGATGCTACCTGCTCCTTATTGCACACACGAAACAGACTCGGACGTGAACTCTTGTAAGTCCACTTCCTATATGAACCATCACCTATTCCAATAGGACACATACTACTCTAGCTAATCCTAACTCGGACACCCGCATGCAACTGCAAGCCAACTCGTACACATATATACATCACTTTTTACATTCCAAACAGTTAAGTCACGTAACATGCAAACACGATTCCTAGCCGTACTAATCAACTTATCTAGAAACTTATTAATCTACTAGGCATTGTATGGATTATCGGATCAACAGGGAGATTGCTGCGTGAAGCGGAAGTAGATCGGGCGGAAGAAGCTTGCCGGATCGTGGGGAAGACCTGTACTTTAGGTCAGTTAATGACCCTAGGTACGTCGGTGGCGTAAGATTGTGGAGGAAGGGAACTGCAACAGAGTTGTTGTTTTTTTCTACAAAGAGAAAAAGATGTGTTTTTGACATCCCGTGAAAGATTTCACTCCAGACGCTTGGACGTGTGACAATGGGCAAGGGCTCCTAAGGATATCTCATCGAACGGCTATATATCTAATTGATACGGAGATTGTACGGATAGTTTGGGTTGTTTTTGAGGATTAACGTGGAGCATCGAATGGTGCATCCAATTAATCAATACAAGAGAATTAACGTGGAGACTCGAGTGGTGCATCCAATTACAAAATATAAGATAGGACCGTGCAATATGTCCTGGATTGCAGATACGTACAACAGTGCAGTTAATAATAGTGAAGTACCCCAATGTAGAGAAATTTGACTGCACCATTTCTGAACTCCATTTAGAGCACGACTTGTCATTTCATTTCTACAACAGAACAGCCCGCCACAAGTAGGCAGCAGGCTTCAAGAACAAGCCACGAAGGAAAGGAAACAAGAACAAGGGTGGACTTGTCCACCCGCTGCAAGCATGCACATCATCGTGGCCGCAGATTAGCATCCCATTGAGCATGTCCACAGCTTGGAAGACGCCCCCACCATTGCTTCTCTGAAATTGGGCAACCAACCAACGAATCATTACTTCGATCTGGATTTCAAGATTCCAGCATGTCCTACTGAGTTGCAGAAGCTGCTGGCGTTACCTTGTAATCCACAGCCAAGAAGTTAGCCCAACGGTTGCCGGCAGCAGCGTGGCATGTGTGGAGCACCTCCACGAGCCCTCGCGAGTGCTCCATACATGTTGACCCTTGGACCGGCCGCGAGCGGAAATAGTTCACAAGAACCAATGATTTACTTCTGTCGCTTAGGACAGCCGATTCCGAGCGATTGCGGCAGACACGAGAGTCCATTCCGACATCACCATCTTTGATAAGAGACAACCAACGTGTAAACTACTAGAGCAAATCATATTTATCTTGAGACATTAATTAAGTGAAGAGAATAAAAGTCTGAAGCTTAAACTCACACATGTTTTCGACCATATAGTTCCATTGGTAGGCAATTCCTTCACTTGACTCCTTGAATCGGTTGGAGGTGAAGACAACGAGACGCCGGTTCAGCCTGATCATGTCGCTGACACGGGGCCAGTCCTCCCCGTTCTGTGGCATCCTCGATGCCGGAAACCAGTACTTGGTGAGGCCTGTCTTGATAAACAGCTTGGAGAGGCCACGGTGAGACTTGACATAGTCCTCGAGGATGAGTGTCACCACCTCTGATGGGTTCATTACAAGAAAGGCCTCTATTTCTCTCATGGTACCTATGGCGGGCTCCTGCGTAAATAATTACCGGTCACATTAGGATATATATGATTCTGAAACATTTTAGTGGCCATCCATTCAGAATTTCATAGGACAAATCTGCTAACTCACAAAGGCGGTGGCGTCCTTGCACGTTCCTCCGTATGAATGGCACAACCATATGTCTTCCCGGAAGTCATATAGATCTAGCATCAGTGCTCTAACGCCATTCTGCCAAAAAGTGCCGTGTGTGGTTGCATTATTCAGAATCATACCGTAAAAATTTCAGAATCAACTGGCAAGCAGGAGTGGCTCTTACATTCAGTTGATCGTTGACCGAATCTTCCTGGTTGAACAATGTGAAGGTTGGGATATCTGTTATTGAGAATGAGTTGTGCGTCGTGAGGAACGCATACTTGTTGAATGGCAGTGAGTTGTCCTGGTGAATTGGTATTGTTAGCTTCAGGAATACTTGCTAGTTTATGTTTTCTTTTTTGGAAAAGGAGGTTGGAACCCCCGGCCTCTGCATTAATGTGATGCACATAGCCATTTATGTTAAAGTTGATTTAAGGCAGTAACACCATATGGGTAAGTATCTAGTACGTTATTTGTGGTATACTCACTGATATCAGTGGTATACTCACTGATATCTATGGTATCAACAAATTGTCAGTATAAAAAGAATAATCAAATGGCAAAACAAAAATGCACAACAGAACATACAACTGTGTCGAACGGGCTAGCGACTGTTGTCCGGACACATCTTTTACGGTTGCATCCAGTTCCAGTCCATTTGCGGCAAGATAGTCCCGACTTGCAGTTGGCATCTGAGTTACATCGATCCCCAACCTGCAAACTCGTTGACGAAAAGAATTGTGAAATTTTTGATGAGTTTAGAGTTTGCAATATACATTAACTAGTGAGAACGATAGACAGGATACCCGACAAACGCTTATATGTGTTGCAATAGAGGCTAACATGATTAAAAACAAGAGAAACATTGTCACTCCGCTATATTTACGTTCCTGCAGCGACTCTGAAAAGAACAAGATAACAGGTTGTCCAAGTTGAGGGATCGATGGCATTATCATAATCATTGATTCATTGGACCAAAAGGTTGGGAGATTACACATGGGCGTAGCGTACCTGGGGCTGGGTGGTGTGGAGGTCTTGATAATACACGCACCTTTCTTCAGACAATGAAAGCGCGGTAGCTCAGGAGTAAACTACTCCGGTGGCCACCACCGGACGGGAGGACGTGAACACGATGGCCACAACATAAGATGGTTCGGCGACGGCATGGTTTTTTGTGGTGGAAGACGGTGGTTGGGCGACAGCATGATTTTGTGTGGTCGTGCTGGGAGGCTATCATGTCAACGACGAATGCAACGGGTGCTGCCGCTGTAACCAAACAGGTGCCAAAGACCATCATGATGATGAACACCATGAAATAAGCTGCCAGCAAGAGAATGAAGAGCATGCCAGTGAGGAAATCTGAGAGGCCAGCGGAGCCGTCCTTCGCAGGAGCAGGAGGCGAGTTATCCGCAGACATGGCCACACCTAGCTTACATGTCAGCCATGAGAAGCTGGCGATGGCATTCTTGACAGCGATGAAGAGGCGGTGGCTTGCACTTTTCCCACTGCGCAGCTTGCATATCTGTATCGAGATGAGGATGGGGATGTGTTGAAGGTGAAGCTTACATATCAGCCATGAGATGGCAATATCCCCAACGTCAAAGGCCTTGCAGATTATGCGGAACATGGCCAGGAGTCTTGTTCTTAGACTCTTAGTCTACGGCGAGGGGGAGACGAGGAGGTGGTGGTGGATCACCCCGTCCGGACTTGGAGGTGGAACAAGTAAGGAGAAATGGTGTGGACTGTTAATGTGTTAGTAGAGTCTGAGCCGAAATAAAGATGGTTGGTGGCGTCAACGAAATATGATGTAGGAACGTGACTAGGAAGCAACGAAATTATTTGAGGACGTATTGTTAACTTTCCACGTTCCACAAAACTTCATCCTGTCATGTAATCCCTCTGTATAATATAAGAGCGTTTAGATCACTACTCCTTTCGATTAATTAAACATAACAAAAATATTTCGATGTTGAGTAGGAAACACACCGCATACATATGATATGGGGGTGCTGTGCTCATTGTTACTTTCTCATAAAATACTACTACCACTGGTCGCAGTTTCCCGTCTCCTTCAACAATCTAGGTTGGTACCACGTCAACTTTGGTTTTTTAGTCACCTTTTCCTCCGAGGAATAATCTCACGCTGTCACACCACCTGCATCTGCATGGCCCCGCCACCATTGAATATGGCGCTTTGCTCACACTGCTTTCGACATTGCATCGCTCAAGTCGCCTGATGGGCCGCGTTACGAAGCTTGATGCACAAATTCATTTGCCAAAAAAAAGAGCTCTTGCTACGGTTGGATAGCGGCCTCCCGCATCCATGTCTGTGGACGGATGCGAAAGGAAATTTACGGGTCGCCGTTGGAGATGCCCTTACTACTGAAATTGCGTGCCTATCCAACTACAACAATATACTATATATAAATACTTGTACACTTGATGGCCATTCGAGTTCACATCTGAGCTTAGTGCTCAAAGCATCTCCAGCCGTTGGCCCCCCAGGAGGCGCCTAAAATCGCCGCCTGGGGGAGCCGGCACAAAAAGCCGGCCAAACTTTCGGCGACGTTCGGTTAAACACGGCTAAATTCGACCAAACTTCGGCGAGTTCATACATATTTAAAATATTTTACAGAAAAGAAAAAAACGCTACTAGGCCCGCCGTCACCCTCGCCGCTCCCCGCCGCCTGCCGCCCTTGAAGCTCTACACGCCGAACTGCGCATAGAAGTCGTCGTCGTCATCGTCCTCGTCGTCGCTGCTGCCACCGCCGTCGTCGTCGTCGCCTCCTCCGCAACCGCCGTCGTCGCCTCCTCCACGGCCGTCGTCCCTGCTGCACCCCTCCCCAGGTTGGCGCGGCGGATTGGACGGTCCGGGGGCGTCCTCGTCCTCATCGCTGTCGAGGATCGCCACACCGTGCTCGTCCTCGCGCCCATGCCAGCGGGCGGCTATCTCCTCCAGGTAGTCGTCCCGCGCCCACTTTAGGGCCTCCTCGTCGGAGAAGCCGCGCCGGGCTATGACCTCGTACTCCGCGGGGAGGCCGGGCTCCGCCTTCGGCCTGACGAGGACGAGGCGTCCAGAGGTGGGGGGGAGTCGGCGATGCGGACGCCGGAGCTGCGGGTGTCGTGGCTGACCAGCGTGTCCAGGGGCTCCGTCTTGACGCGGCCGAGGCAGGGAGAGCTTGTCGAGCGGCCGGACGAGGAGGACGCCCCCAGATCCATGTGCCTCGGTGTTCACGAGCTCCCACGCCGGCGGGAGAAGGACAGTGGAGCGGGGTACTCCAGCCTGGGCGTGTTGCCGCCCTTGATGTGCTTGAGCACGGCCTCCAACGTGCGGCCGGGCACGCCCCACCATCGGCGGCGGCCTTCAGAGTTGAGCCTCCCGGAGGGCACGACGCCGTTGGTGGCCTCGAGCTACGCGGCGTGACGGCGACAGAAGTAGGCCTCCCACAGTTGGCTGTCGGGGACGTACCGTGGACCTTCCCTCGCCGCCTGCGGCAGAGAGGCGCAGATACGCACGATCTCCGCATGCCGGGCCGCTCCGGTGGGCGGCGGTGGCACCGGGAGCCTGCCGGCGCTGATCCTCCACGCCCCGAGCACCCGCATGTCCGGCGGGACCGGGTACTCGGCCTCAAAGAGGAGCCGCACTTCGTCCTCGTGAAGGTGGTGGCGGCCGAAGCCGTTCGCCGCCGCGCCGTCGCCTTGGAAACGATCGCCCATGGGTGAACTGGAGACGGCGAGAGGAGAGGGAGGAACGGGGAGGAATGGGCGTCGGCGATGGAGAGTCTGTGGGTCACCGGCGCGCTGGGGGGCGGCTTATATAGGCGGAGGCGCCGCGCGTACGCGTGGCCGCCGTGTATACGCGTAGCGGGCGAGGGACGCGCGTCGTCCGGTCTTCACTGCAACGCCCATGAGGTATCAATGGAGGCTGACCGGCACCGCAGCGCGCGGCAGCTTTGGCATTGATTCGCCACAGGAACCGAGGCGGTGAGGACGACGAAGCGGCGAGAAGAGCCGAGTCGCTGCCAAGGAGGGCCAGCCGGTTTTCGCGCCAAAAACGTTTCGGCCGGCACCCCCAAGCGCCCCCAGCGCGTCGGGTTCGGCTTGCGCCCGCCGGCGCTGATTTCGGCCCAAGCCGGCGAAAAACAGGCTTCTGGGGACGCGACTGGGACATTTTTTCGGCGCCGGCGCGAAAAAATTGCCCGAGGAGGCCGTTGTGGGGGCGCGGCTGGAGATGCTCTCGGTGGCAGTTTCAAGGATGCATCGGCCTATGTATCCCGAGACAGTAGGTAGGTATCACGTGAACTTTGCTTTTTTTTTTTTGCTCAGTCACAGTTTTAAGGATGCATCGGCCTATGTATCCTGAGAAAGTAAGTAGGTATCACGTGAACTTTGGGTTTTTAATTGCCTGCCTTTTTCTCCCAGGAATAATCTCATGTTGCCACCCCATGCACTTGCATCCTCATGCATGCTCTCGCGCTCAGCTTTGTGCTGGCCGCCACCTACTGTTGTCAATAGGCATGCCTTGGTGGGACCCAATATAGCCTTATTCCCGGCAAATTATCTTGACTCAATGCGAGCATCAGCTCATGCACGGTGGAATCTGATACGATTAGTGGGGGATAAGAAGGAATCATTGATAACATCACATCGGTTACAACCATAACCATAATCTAGAGTAGTACGCATGCATGGTGGGTGGGTGAGGAGTAATATGATCGGCATTACTGTGAGCAGCTACAAGACGGAGCCACAGGCTAGGCTGATAGTATATATATGTGCCTTTTGCACGCCTTTATCATCAAAAGTTGTGTGTACACCTTAAAAAAAGTTGTGTGTACAGTAGTGAATCTGCATATGCGGTGCGCTCATTGTCAGCGGAAGGGACGATATCCACGCGAGCTAGTGGAGTGAACATAGTTGTTGACTAGCTATTTTATTTTTAGGAGTTCCCTTCAATCTAGCAAGAAATCCTTACTATCGGAAGTCCTACAATTTTAACGCAATTTTATCGCAAATAATTTTATTGCTGCTTTTCATCCAATGTTGAACTAACCAATGTCACATGTTGCCGCTGGCGCCAGGAACTTCCCCTCGCACAGGCCATAGGCCCATAGCACGTGCACCCGATGTGGGAGGCCCGAGCCCAGTTCTGGTCCTACATCATCAAATCTTAGAGCATTACTAGTAGAACCCTCAAATCCTCAAACCCTCACTAGCGTTTTAGGGTCCAAAAATGAATTTTTTGTGCACTTTTACGGGTTGAAAAACAGGGGCAAAGATTAGAACCCTCAAACCCAACCCTTATAACGGAATATTCCCCATGAACGACGTTGTCGTTGCGCGCGGGAGGTTGACGGGGTGGCCGCCGGCGACGGGGACGACTAGTAGCGGCGGTCGCGGGCGTGGGCGCGGGAGTTGGGAGGATTTTTCCCTCCCGCGCGAGGATAACCGCCAAATGAGGGTTGGGGTAGGTTTTGCTCCCCAACCCTTACTTTTGAGGATTGGGAGAGGGTATGAGGGTTGGACCTTTAAAAAAATTTGAGGGTTTGAGGGTTAAGGGGTTCTAGTCTACGGCTTTTTTTCGACGAAAACTGTAAAAAAGCAGTAATTTTTAGGGATTTGAGGGTTTGAGGGCTCTACTAGTAATGCTCTCTTAGGCATGACCTGAGCCCTTGAAGCTCCATTCCCACATCAAACCGTTAGGCTACTACTGTACTTACTCTGTTTCAGAAACTTCAAATCGTGTGTCCTTCCCACAAGCAGGCCCATTTCAACTTGGTTGTAGTCTGAAACTACCACAAGAGACTAGCTAGTCTGAACCCATCAGAGGAGGCTCCTTGTCCAAGCTAAGCCTAATTTATTCTCAAATGTACAGCCTACATCTACAAGTGCTGGAAAGGGTCACTTACTCTGAAATGCTAACCCATCAAAGGAGGCCAAGAAATCTGCCCTGCAACCTCCTACAGCAAACTAGCTACGTAATACATTTCTATTTGCTTTTGAAAAATGAGACCATCTGCCTGCCTATTTGGTATTCAGACGGGCTAAGATAATTTCTATTTTTTCTAGGTACGCGCCATTTGGTATTGGGAGAAACAGAGAGTTAGGGAAACCAGCAAACAAAGAGAGCACAAGCAGAAACCACAGACGGAGCTAACAACAAAAACTACAGACCAAACATATTCCAGACTTATTATGCGTCAAAACACACAAAATGTATATAAAAATACAACGTCTGGTAGGTGCACAACTTGGGAGTCTAAACAGAGTTGGATATGGTGGGGAAACCTTCTCCAGGACAAAAACCCTACCATATTCAAATCCTTCTCCCTAATAGTACTGAGGACACCCACATAAGACACTATTGTTTCAGAAGTTACAACAACTTTGCTCCGATTGTGCAAACTGGGAACTGATAGTTATCAGCACAAATATGGATTACAGATTAATGGAACAGAACCATAATATGGATTACAGATGGAATAGTCCCGTTGTCCTCGGGTCTTCCAACTTCCATGTAGTCCAGCCATTGGTTCCAGCTCGATCGCCTGTCACATAGTCCTCCTTGTACTTGAAGAAGAAAACATGGTCAGAAAGCAAATTTGGCTCCCCAAATAAAGCAAAGCAAATTTGAGAAATAAAAAGGGAGAGTTTCTACTAAACCCGCACAGAACGGCAGCACTAGCTAGTACATCTACAGGTTAGCAACTTCTTTCAAAACATGGTCACATGTATGGAATTACTCAAAACATCAGGATTCTATACGGGCTAATTAAGCATGGGAACTAACAAGCAGAAAAAAGACATATATGATACAATACAGGTAGGTGTGTTCAACAAGTTCGGCGTACTTCAGTAATAATGATACAAGTTGAATTTTTACTGCACAATGCATGAGTTATTTCCAGTATATAGGGTATTTCGAACAACAGAGAAGTAAAAGCTGGACAGAAAACAAATGCTAGCACAAATACCTTTGGCGGGGCCACCTATTGATCTGGTCCGCTTCCTCTAACTTTGGACACCCCCTGACCTCCACCTCCTTTATATTTGCAACCACCTCTGCTCCACCAATTGAAACTAGGTCTTGACATTTCTTAATCACCAATTTCTCGAGTGATACAAGATAATTGTGCCAAACGTTGCCTGGAATGGATTTTATTCCGTTGCATCCTTCAATTTCAAGTGAGACGAGGGATGTGAGGTTCTCTATGCAGCTGGGAATACATGGAGAGATATCCCCACATTCGTTTAAGCGTAGGCTTTGGAGGCATGATGGCAACACAAAACCTGTTCGCCACTTGAGACTTGTGCACTCATCAACCACCAGATGTTT